>NW_026057580.1:46684649-46782783 GCF_023721935.1 Panthera uncia
TCACTTTGAATTGTATTTCCTCTAATATTCCATTTCCATATACCCAAAGACCATTTATTATATAAAATAGAAATAAAAACAAGGACAAGCAAATGGTAAAATGTGTAAAGTAAGCAAAGTTTACTATAGTAAAACTTTGGCAAGGACTTTAAAATTTTTCCTACTCCAGTAATAAATCAGTAAGTAGAGTCAGTCTTAAAAGCAAAATATGCTACTTTCCCCCCAAAAAAACACACCACAACTATAGTAATACAGAAAAAAAAGTGGCAGAGAATCATACAACACAATATGTACAACAACAACTGGCGGGAACACTTTCCCCAAAACTCTACATTGTTTTCTCAGTGTTATTTTCACAGTAAACATAAACACAAGAAATGTTCAATTTTAGGACTACCAAGTATCTTCCATATTAGAATAAAACTCCCACTTAAAATGGGCTCTATTGCCCTTTCAAAAACAAAACAAAACGTCTGGGTGGCTCAGTTGGTTGAGCATCCGACTCTTGATTTTAGCTTAGGTCATGATCTCACCAGTGGGGAGATGGGAGCCCTGTGTCAGCATGGACCCTGCTTGGGATTCTCTCTCTCCCTCTCTCTCTGCCTCACCCTTGCTTGTCTGTGCACTATCTCTCAAAATAAACAAACATGGGGGGAAAAAAACCTTTCATTGCTAGACCCAAGTTACTCTTGCTTACTATCAACCCCAAACAATATGCATAGGTATGATGGGAAAAACAAAAGCTAAAAAACCAAACCTATAAAATCTTACTTTCAAAAATAATAGAGAGAAAACATAAAAACCAGTATATGGGGGCGCCTGGATGGCTCAGTCTGTGGAGCATGCAACTCTTGATGCCGGGTATGTGAGTCTGAGCTCCATGCTGGGTGTAGAGATTACTTAAAAATTAAAAATTGTTAAAAAAAAAAAAAAAATCAGCATATGCTTAGATACTATCTAAAAGGAAATATCCTTAATATTCCAATTTACATTCCATAATAGTACAGTACAATTGATATAATTCCTTATACCCTGGGAAAGCATTCTTCATTTTATTTGAACCCCAAAATACCATGAAATGCATAAAAATAAGCTTCTTTATGAGAATAATTTACTCTTGTGTTTATTTAGCATGTTATTTTATACTCAATTCATACAGGCCCAGCTTTTCCCTGTTTCAGTGATACATAAAAAATGCTACTCTCATTAACTAGGTTCTCAGATCATTTTGTTGTGCCGTGCTAATTGTCTTAACTGACAAATCACCTTTTTTGTCACTAAATAACACAATGACAACAGCATGCAGTCATGCAGTGATTCTCAACTGAGATTTTTGCCCCTCAGGGGACATTTGATAATGTCTATAGACATTTTTAGCTGTAACTTGGGTGGGGGAGGATTCTACTGAAATGTAGTGGGAGGAGGCCAGGGATGTTTGCTAACCATTCTAAAATGCACAGGACAGCCCCCCCATAACCAAGAATCACACAGTACAAAAGGTCAATAATCACAGAGAGATTGAGAAACCCTGGTATAATGGATAAGAGTGAAAAACCACAGGGCCAGACTGCCTTGGTTCAAATTCAACTCCACTACTTACTAGCTGTGAGACTGACCTTGGGCAAGTTGACCTCTGTGCCTCAGTTTCCTCATCTCAAACTGGGGAATAGAGTACTCAACTCACAGGGACGCACTGAGGAGTAAGTAGGAATGTGTGCTGTAGTTTGTTAAATTAAAAAAAAAAAATCAGTGAATGACTGCAGCAAGTTAAAAGTGCAAGCATCACATGCAGTCATCCCTTTTGGCCTGTTCTCCTCAAATATTAACAGATACAGTGACATTCCCCACTTTCTATTTACTATCACCCTCCACCTACAAACTTATAACTGTTTTACTCACTTTTCTAACATAATCTCCTACACTTACTTTCTGCCACTGAATGAATAAAACCATCAGTTAACTGTCTTCTGTAACAGGGAAAAGTTATTTTCACTGCAGAGTATACTCAAGGGGTTTGAGATATAGAGCATTTACTTCCCCCTCAAAACCTAACTTTCTATAATCTTTTTCCTTATACTACCATTAAGTCTATAAAGCACATCTCTTTAGTCCTAGAACAAGTATAGATCACTTGGATAATCACAGTACGAGACATCTTACATAATTCAGTCTGATCCCCTTTTAAAATAGAAGAAACTGAGGCTCAGAACTAGCCAACTTGCCTAACCACAACTGTCAAATGCAATAATTTGATTACATCCCTGATTATGAAATAAGAGAAATAAATAGAAGCACCCTGACCCTTCTTTTGCATCCCACATAGAGCACTGGGCAGAAAACTGGCCTGAGATACAGTTAAGTTCAGTGATTCTTGTTCTTGCATCAAATAGCAATTATCCATCTTCCTCCTCAGAAATTAATTACCAACTTCAAGTTTTTAAATTGTAAACTTCATTCTTACCCAGCTAAAAGTTTCATTCACTGTTAATGAGCAGATATCCTTTAACAGATACTCTAGAAAGATCCAATTTATGCAATACATTACACTTAGTTGTTTTTTTACCTCAATACTATGTTACTTGATTAACTATACTCTTATTTCATTTTTCAAAACCCATATATGAAATCTCTGAGGTGGCAACAGGCACTATGTATTGGTAAAAAAGCCTCTTTCAGATATAGAGGAAGCAGAGTTTATCATAATTGGGAGATTTAATATTTTCTACTTCTGAGAGAAAAAACTCTCCATCCTTTAACCAAATATATGAACGCTTGTGGACAGCTAATATTTAAAACACATAATTCAGGAGCACATTCTGTAAAACATAGCAGGAAATATCCTAGACTGATTTTCATTTATTACACAGAATTCTAGTTATTTAGAATTATGATTATTTTCACAAGTATGACCAATAGCAACAGCTCAATACACATTTCTTGAAATTCTGGGCATTTCTCAGTGGCTCAAAGCTTTCAAGTATTCTTTAAGAAATAAAGGCATGTTATGCAATTATTTAACAGGTTTGAGCAATACTTGTTTTTCATTAATCTACCAACATTTTAAATTTAGACAATTTTCACTTACATTTGATTCTTTGCTGCTTGCCTCTGAGCTTTTCTTTCTTTCCTTTTCTGATCTGGTGGCTTAGCAAAAACAATTTCAATATTTTCTCCCTCCAAATCTTTGCCATTCATTTCTTCCATAGCCTTAAAAAATGAGGTACTGATCAACAGAGAGGACTTTAACAACAATTTTAATTCCTTTGAAGTCAAAAAATCAGTTCATTAATGTTGGAAGGATGAGATCCAATAGGACTGTTAGATTTTTATCTAAAGATCCAGCTCTTCAACTTACTAACTTTTTGACTTAGTTTAGTGAGTTATACAATTTGCTAAGGCCAATAAAGGTTAACTGGAGTAGATTACATGACCTCTGAGTGTCCTTCAACTTTTTAGAATACTCTTGATACTAGAATGACTAAAAATCATTAGTTTAATTTAGATGCCTACAACAGTTCTTTTACCTTGACAGCACCATCTCGCTCATCAAAATGAATGAAGGCATAATCTTTTAGTTTCTTCACTCGTTCCAGTTTCCCAAACTGACTAAATGCTTTTTCTAAAATCTCTTCTGTTACAGTATTGGCAAGGTTACGTACAAACAGAACTTTTACCTGAAAATTAAGAAAAAAACAGAAACTCTCTGTGTATTTCCAAAGGGTTCAATTTCCAGGATGCCACCACCCCACCCACCATACATAGTTTTAGTCATTACCCATTAGACAAACATCAGAAATATTATATGACTAAGTTTTCAACTCATTTGAGTAAATACCGAGGAATGACTGCTGGATCTGATGAGTGAAAAACCCGAACAGACACCTCATCAAAGATACAAGCATACGAAGAGATGCTCAACCTGACGTCCTTAGAGAACTGCATTTAAAAGCAACAATGAGGGGCACCTGGCTGGTTCAGTCG
The DNA here is from genome assembly GCF_023721935.1 of Panthera uncia. NCBI lineage: Eukaryota > Metazoa > Chordata > Mammalia > Carnivora > Felidae > Panthera > Panthera uncia. Next base: position 46,688,631 of record NW_026057580.1, read on the forward strand.
GTGGAACACGCAACTCTTGATCTCGGGGTTTTAAGTTCAAAGCCCCACACTGGGTGTAGAGAGTAGTTTTTAAAAATCTCTTTAAAAACATAAATAAAAACAAAAACAATGAAATGCCACCACATACCTATTAGAATGGCCAAAACCCAACACTAACACCACCCAATGCTGGTAAGGATATGGAACAGAAACACTGCTAGTGGAAATGCAAAATGGTACAGCCACTGTGGAGAACAGTTCAGTTTTTTTTATAAAACTAAACATACTTTACCATACAATCTGATGATTGCACTTTTTGGTATTTACCCAAATCAGTTGAAAACATGTCCACATAAAAACCTGCATATGGTTGTTTACAGCAGCTTTACTCATAACTGTCAAAATTTGGAACCAAAATGTTCTTCAGTAGGTGAATGGATAAATTGCAGTACCTCCAGACAATGGATTATCATTCGGTGTTAAAAAGAAATGAGCCATCAATCAAGCCATGAAAAGACATGGAGGAATCTTAAATGCATGTAACCAAGTACAAGAAGATGATCTTAAAGAGCTACATATTGTATGATTCCAACCATAGGACATTTGGGAAAAGGCAAAACTATGGAGACAATAAAAAATCAATAGCTGTCAGGGGTTAGAGGGGATGGTGGGGATGGTAGGGATGGGGGAATCAGGGAGGATTCCTAGGGTAGTAAAACTATTCTGTATGATGCTATAATGAATGCATATCATACATTTGTCAAACCCATAGAATGTACAATAGAATAAATCCTAACATGAACTATGGACTTGAGAGTACATAAGAACTCTGTAAGTTTTTCAAAATAAAGCAAACAATGCTTAACAGTTTTTATTAAATTAGTAATTACTTTGTAATCAATGTAATCAAAGATGGAGGTGGTCATTTCCTACTAATGTGAATTCCATGCCTTGAGATAGTTGTTGAACACTTAACACAGGTGGTCAAAACTAATTAGAATCTGCTTCTGAAAGGTGGATAAAGAAGGGAGGGAGCATTCAAAATACTGACAAATTCTTTTAATCCAGAAATCGCCTCAAAGTACAGTTATAAAAGTTGACCCTTTGTTAGGAAACATCATTTCCTCCTAAAATACCTGAAATAACACCTGAATTTAATAATCCAATAAGAACTTAATAGGCCAATGGAAAAAATAATATGAAGTATTTTCTGTCCTCAAGACTACTTATCCTTTAGTAATACTCACAGTTCTGACATTCACACTACTTTCTTGATTTAAGTGAATGAGCTGTATCTGCTATCCTATCACCATTAAGAGGGTTTCTTAAATGACAAAGAGTAGAATAACTTAACTAGAACTGCACTAGTGAGTAAAGTGTTGACTCAAGAGATGTTTGTTCTCATAGGATGTCTCAACTGACTGCTGAAGCAGGATACCTAATAATAGCTAAACCTTGTAACTGCAGCAGCTCTGCTGAGGCCAATACAGTTCACTATTTTTAGGAGTAGGACTTTTAACACAAAAACCATGAAAGCTAATGGCGCCATTCTCAAAAATGCAAAAAAAATTGCTCTTAGAATACACACAAAACTGATGGTGAATTACTTCCACAGCATGTAGGCTAACCACTCATCATCATGAGAGTGACAGCTACACAATTATGATTGAGTGTCCACAAATAAATTTTTATATTTACTCTCTATGCACTTGGTTTCATTTCTGATGTGTGGCCTTTATAATAAAGAACACTTCTCTCACTTTCAAAAACATGGTTTTGTGAAAAGTATACAATTCATTTTGTAAGTTTCTTACTTCTCTAAAGCCTCCCGAATCCCTTTTGCCACCAACCCATCAAAAAAAAACTGACTGTCATTACCTTTGCCATCACTTCAGGATCAGGATCTTCTATAGGATCAGCCCATTCAACAGTTCCAACATTTCCCCAGACCTTGACTTTACCACTCATTAACCTACGCCTTGCCTGGGCAGCTGTTTTGTGATCTTCATATTCAAGGAAGCAAAAGCCTCTGTTTTTTTTCTTGTCATCTGGTTGGTGGTATAAAATGACGTCTGTGAGACCCTCTGAAAATAAGCAACCATTCCAGAAAAATTAGGTAAAATAAGAAAAAAGAAGATCAAAGGATTTTTCTACTACTTGAATATAAAAATGAAAAATAATCTCTTTTCTTTGAAGAGGACTCTCAAAAACATTGGTCCAGATAACTGACCTAATACACACACCTTCCAAGTGTTCTCAACACAAAAATCCCCATGAAAAAAAAAGTATTCTTTTTAATTAGACCCAAGGACTATTCTTCCAATAAATGACAAGGGGCATAAAATTTTTACATAACAATTATAAAAATGGCAGTGTAAGTCAGATATGGTTAGACACTTTTCTCATTATGTAAATAAACATTAAAATTCCTTTTGATGGCACTTTCCTGGCCTCAGATATCAGTAACTATTTCAAATGAGATATTAGTATCACGTAAGATTTTGAATGTTCCTGGAGACTGGTAACAGTCTGATAATCTGCTAAATATTCTAGGCAGACAAAACAATAAAATAATAAAAGCAGCTTGGTTTGGTCACTATTCTAAAAAATGCTTTAGATTTCAAAGAAATTACACCATACTGACATTGATTATATAATCTCTTGCTTATAAAAATATTTACCATTCCAATAATTTAGAAAATCTAATCATTACGGAAACAATCCCACTAAGAATGTCAAGCTAGCACCTAAAAATGCATAAAACACACAGATTCCAAAACGAGATGCACAGATTCTGCAGATAGTTCAAATCTCTACTGCATTCCTTATGAACTACACAGCATTCAGCAAGTTATTTCCCAAAACCCTCAGTACCTGTTTTCCTTATCTTCCTTACAAAATACTTACAGAATGGAGCTACCTATCTCCCACAGTTGGGAGTAAGAATGCCAGTCAATAAATGTAGCGTTTGTAACAGTGTTTGACATGCAGAAGTACGCAATTACCTTCAGTATTAGAAGTGCATCTCCTTCCACATAAATCCAACTTACCTGTTACTTTGCTAAATTCTTCAAGAATCTGTTCCTTGGTTTTACTCTTAGGAATAGAGCCCACAAAAAGCCTATTGTTGGCCACTGAGATGCAGACACCAATGTGTTTTCCAGAACGAATTTCATGATTATTATACTGAAAGGGGAAGAAGTGTACCATATTTTTAAAATACTTACAAAATATTTTATTATAAATGATTATAAACATAGATGCAACTTTTTAGGCAAATTTCAATGCTATGTTTATCAAGTATTTTTATCCTTTAAAAATATAGTTAGCATACGTAAGAGGAAATTGTAATCTGCGACAGATATGAAGATTACACTGACAAAACACTTAAAAAGTTTATGAATTAAAATAACGCAAAAATTTGTTAAATCCTTGAAACTTAGGAAACTTGGTAAATTAGGAATCAGGTCTGAGCAGCTTAAATTCAAAACTGCTGATTCCACAATACCTTAATTTCTGCTTAAATTCATCCTGGCAACCAGTTATCCTCATGCAAGAGAAATGGGATTCAAATACCAGCAAGCTTTCTGCCTTTCTGTTAACCAGCATCAAATCTATTTTTTTCCATCTCCCTTTCACTCTTGTAAGAAGTTGCAATAAATGATTTTCAGCTTCAAATATAAGTCTAAAAGGAGAGAACCTTCTTTTCCTGAATCCAACCCTACTTTTTTCCCCATTTCATTTTCAACAAACCTACAATAAGGTTGAAAAAAAATAAGTGGACTGATTAGGGTGCACATATAGAAGCAACTATAAAACTACAGTAAAAAGTCAAGTCTTCATGTAACCCATACCCCATAGAAGGATGAGATATTTATTATACAGGCAAAACCCAATCTGTCAAAGTCACAAATCTACTAATCAGTATTGATTTACAAACTGAAGTTCAAAAATATTCAAGTTATCAGGGAAAGTGAATTATTTATATTACACAGTTAAAACTACCTCAAAATTTCATGTTAGCAATAATGGTAGCAGCAGTTACAATTTGATTAATCCCCCACACCTGGCCTCAAAATCTGTTTTGAGTAAGTGCAAGTGGAGCTATAAACACTAAAGAATCAACATAAATTTCTATACAATTTATAGGCCAGCCTTATGGCCAAAGTGAAACCATTCCTCTGCCATTTTGAAAGTAAGCTTTATACCCCATGTGGGGCTTGAACTCACAACCCTGAGATCTAGTTGCATGCTCCATTGACTGAGCCAGCCAGGCACCTCTCCTCTTCCATTCTTGCATTAAAGGTACATCAGGTACAAGACAAGAAAGCATACAGTAAGTCAGAAAATCAATTCCTCCCTGTCCCTTTCTCCATCTCCAGATACTCAAAATCTAACATGAAATTCAAATGTCCTTCCTCCAGTTCAGAACGGCTTTGTACTTCCTACCTCACTGATTCAATTCGTGCTATCAAAGTCTCTGGTCATCATGATCCCAGGATTATTTATATTCTCTACACTTATGCCAGAGACTTAAAAAAAAAAAAAAAAAGGAACGAGGACAAGGGTGCACAGCTGGCTCTGTCAGTGGAGCATGCAACTCATGATCTCACAGTCATAAGTTCGAGCCCCACAACTGGGCATGGAGCCTACTTACAAAACAAACAAAAAAAGAGATGACAGTTTTTGCCTATTGAAAACAAATTCAATGACTCCCCATCACCACTAGATAAAGTTCAAATACTTGGACATCACATAAGTTTATCCTAAAATTCCTAGTATGTCCCCCTTCTCTCCACAACACTAAAATCTTAGCTACTTACACCTGAGTTCTCAAACAGCTTTTAGACTGCTAAGCCTCCGAATAAAATGCTTTCTCTGAAACTTCCATCATCCAAACTCCAGATGTGAGCTCACTCTGCAATACCTACATCCTAAAAAACAGGTCAACAAAAAACCCTTCTACGCTTAACACAAACCAACAGTTCTAAAAGGAGTGATTTTGCTCCCCAGGGGACATTTGACAATGTCTAGAGACATTTTTGGTTGTCAACTAGGGATGTGGGCTTACTGCTGGTTATTTAGTGGGTACGAAGGCCAGAGATGATACAAAATATCCTAAAATTCAGAGGATAGCCCAGTAAAACAGAATTATCAGATCTAAAATATCAACAGTACTGAGGCTGAAAAAGCCTGCCACAACTTTTTCCCCCATGGCATTTATATTAAGACCAAAAACCTCTTAAAACTAGAAATATATAGATTACCTGCAAACAGTAGTGCTATGGCTGAATCCATCATTGTATGGGATTATGAACAAGTAGACTACAATACCTTATAACAAATAAATTAATCTAAGAAACACAAATTACTTTTAAGACACGTGCATTCCCTAGATTTTTATAATCTAGCATCAGAACACAACCTTAATGACAAATCAATGGCTTTCAATTTGATCTAATCTGTAACCCCAGGAGTTGACAAAAACTAAGATATCAAAAAAATAGAAAAAAATACATAATATTCAAAGGTGAAAATAAGAGTTATTTCGAAGATGACAGAACTTGGCATAGTTTTCCTTCTGTGTTTTTCATTTTCCAAAAGTTCTAAGAGCTAGACCTGTTTACTATAAGGAAACATCTAAATCTAAGTTTTAAAAAACTTAGAAAAAGTTGTGGGGCACCTGGGTGGCTCAGTTGGTTACACATCTGATTCGATTTCAGCTCAGGTCATGATCTTACAGTTATGAGATCTGCACTTGGGTGTGTGTAGCTTGCTTAAGATTCTCTCTTCCTCTGCCCCTCCCCTGCTTGCACGCATTGTCTCCCTCTCTCAAAAATAAAAATAAATAAATAAATAAAATAAAAAAAAAATTCTTAGTTATAACACATCCATCAACATTTAACAATTCTGCTTCAAAGTAGTAATGACTGTTTCTGTTATTATTTACAGAAGAAAAGCTTCTTCACTTCTAATTCATCATCACTTGCCCTGCTAATAAGGTTTACCAATCCTGGATAGGTAGAAGGTAATTTAGGATGACTGTGGTCTCTAAACAGTATAAGTGACATGAAGAGTTATTGGGACTTCTAAACTAAACTATAATGCTTCATCCACATTTTTTTTAATTAAAAAAAAAAAAAAAAAAACAATTAGAGCTAACACACAGAGAGTAAACCGGCTCTTCAATTAAAATAAATCATTAAAGGGGCAAAGGAGACCCTCTGGGCATATTGTCCAAAAAAGCAAAAGTACCCAGAGGGGCGCATGGCTGGCTCAGTAAGGCACAGCATCCAACTCTTGATCTCAGGGTCGGGGGCTTACGCCCACATCTGGTGTAGAGACTACTTAAAGAGAGGGGGGAAAAAAGTACATAGTACCCAGAAATAAGCATTCTTGAAGCAGTGCCCTATTAAACATGCATTTTTATGTGCATCTGAATTATTTAACGGTTCTCACTCTTTAATAATTTTAAGACCAATCTATCACCATAAATTCACAAACGTTGCACCCCAGCAGGTGGGTAACAGTGAGATGAGTGGCAGAAGGGCATGATGAAACTGTTCTGAACCTTAACACAGATTCTAATGTAATGCTGATAAATCGTAACTCTCAACAGGTAATACATCAGGACACTATCACAGTATCAAAATTAACAACAACAAAAAAAACGTGATGCCTTCCAACAAGGAAGTTGGGCAGTGATGTTAAGATATTTAAAAAATCTAGCTTTCAGGGACACTTGGGTGGCTCAGTTGGTTAAGTGTCCGAATTGGGCTCAGGTCATGATCTCACAGTTCGTGAGTTCGAGCCCCAAATCGGGCTGTCAGCCAAGATCAGCCAAGATCTGATGTCAGTCAGATCCTCTGTCTCCCTCTCTGCCCCTCCCCAGCTCCGGCACGTGCTCCGTCTCTCTCAAAAATAAACATTAAGGTCGCTGGAGTGGCTCAGTTAGTTGGTTAAGCGTCCCAACTCTTGGGTTTAGGCTCAGGTCAGGATTTCACTGTTTCTAAGTCTGGGCCCTCCAACAGGCTGTGTGCTGACAGCATGGAGCCTGCTTGGGATTCTCTGTCTCCCTCTCTCTGCCTCTCCCCTGCTTGCTCTCTCTCTCAAAATAAATAAACTTTAAAATATATAAATAAGATAAACATTTTTAAAGAATCTTTCAGATTCAGTATCATAGTGAGGTGACCAAATAAAACAAAGATGAACTTTGAACATTAATCAATACAGTTTCACTCTTTCAGAACACCAAAACTGGAGTTGTACAGTACAGAACATTCCCACCATCTAGGCTTAAAATCTCAAGTCACTTTTTCCTGCCGTCGTAGCCAGTCACCAAATGCCCCCAAATTTAGCAATCTCAGATTTGGAATCTAACTCAGAAGTGGTTTTTCAGTCCTAACTCTTCCCACAGCAGCAAAGCCACTACCTCCTCAGCCTACTTTATTCTTAAACATTTCTTAAGTAGAAAATACTGAAGCCAAAATCTACTTCCCTAAAAATTCTACAATAACTATAGATTTTCTTCCCCAGATGACAGCACTTCATATACTCCACACAATGCTCAGCATTTAGCTGTTCTCTAAACCTGGCTAACCATCCCTTCTCTGATACTGGCAAACTAATGTGCCTCCCAAGAGTGTCACCAAATAGTGATATCCATAACATAATACTGTAGACACAGACTGAGACTGAGGAATCTAGAATAAATTGGAGACTATTGCTAATCTTCCACTTCTAAACATTTTTCTGTAACACAACAGTCCATGATTACCTGAGCTTATTTGGCAACCACACCACACTGCTTACTTACACTAGAGCTTACTTGTGAAATCAGTTGTATATAGGACTTGACGTTTGTCCTGACTCAATTCCATCTTGCTGGTGTTAACTATCTGTTTCAGGCTATCACAATCTTTTAAGATTCTGATTTTTGTCATCCAGGGCATTTATCACTGACTACATGAAGACTCAAGTAACCAGACATGACAGCAGTCCAGCTATGCCCTGATTTATAAATCATTGACAAAAATTAGAATGGAACATAGAGCTTACCACCGCCTATTATTTCTCCTTTCAAAATCTCTAACCTCTCTCCTTTCTGTATAGCTGCCACTTTCCTGGTCTTTGTTCTCTTCATCCAAACATTCTTCATTATTCTGTTTTTTATACTATGCTACCCACATCAACACTTGAAAGTTTAATGGCACCATGGAAACTTAGCCCCATAGTCATGACTACTACCTTCTGGCACTGACTTTATACTATACTAGTTTCATCTCCCATTTCCTTCAACAATACACTGCTTCAACTAGATTACCTATTTCCTTTCACTGTCCTGCTCAAACTTCTTGATCACAAAGCCTTCCAAAATAACCCCAACACAATCTATGCCTTCATCCCTGTTAGCATCTGAAAAAGGCATTTGCATCCCTGTTACCCTCTGAACGATGCATCTGTGTCCTATAAAATCATGAACTCAATCAAACTACCATGTAGGTCCAAAGTCTTCATGTTAAACACACTATTTGCTAAAGTGCTACAATGTATGTCGTGGACCTATCTTGTCAACTGCATTCATCAAAACGGTTTTATACATGCTACACCAGTGTACACCAACCACTTCAGTGAATAAAACCCATCAGTGCCTATCAAAACCATAACTGTTTTAGTTTTTTTGTTTTACATTTATTTTTGAGAGACAGAGCACAAGTGGGGGAGGGGCAGAGACAGAAGGAGACACAGAATCTGAAGCAGGCTCCAGGCTCTAAGTTGTCAGCACAGAGCCCGACGCGGGGCTCGAACTCATGAACTGTGAGATCATGATCTGAGCCAAAGTGGGACGCTTAACCGAATGAGCCACCCACGCGCCCTAAAACCGTAACTTTTAATATGCAAATAGAGATCAACTATTCCAGTATTTGTAATATAGGCACTATTAGCATTTTCAGCAGGGTATTTATTTCTATTACCTAGGACTGCAATGGACACTAAAATGCCAGTGGCCCTGAGTTCCAATTCCAGCAGCACACCACAGAAATACATATACACACTTGCCTGCCCTTCTTCCCGGTCTTTGGGACAACAAACACTACACATTTGGGTATTTCCAAATATGCCCCTGGGGATGAGGGGGAAAGCATTACCCCCTATAAATGTACATTAATTCAAAGTTGACACTGAATACATAATTACAAACGGAAATCAGAAAACCTTTAAATACTAATATGGGACTATAGCTAATATGGGAAATATAAATTCTTGGGTCATAAATAATAGATTAGATGACACTAGTCAGCCAGTCAGGTTATTTATCTAGCACCTACTGAATTATTACATAGTGGCACTGTTGTAAATGTCAGGAATACAGGAAAAAAGAGCTTGTATGCTGGAGGAGAGAGATAAGCAAATACTTTACAAAGCCAAGAAATAATTTTAAGTACATCTGAGCATTCTATTTTATTGTGTTCATGATACAGTCACAGAGCAACTGGGTAGTAAGCTGCTCAAAGTCAGGAAAGGCCTTCTAGGAAGACCTGATCTATAAGAAGGCAGTAGCCATGGTAGCTGGGGGAGTGTTCAAAAGCGGAAGAGCAGAAGGTGGCCTTGAGATGGAAATGGTCACAGCTTATGTGGGAGGCAAAGTATGGACAGAGGAGTAATAAAGAAAAAGAAATGTAAGCAGAAACTTGATCAGATAGGGCCTTGTTTGGAAGCCATTATTAGAGTTTTCAGCATGGGAATGTTGTGATCTAACCTATGCTGTTGAATGGTAAAACTGTAAAGGGGCAATGGAAAGCAGTGACTAGCTAGAAGCACTCTTTGAATGGTACTTTAGACTAATGTGGTAGCAATGTAGATAGATTCCAAAAATATTCTGGCAGCAGAAACAGAACTTATTTCCTGTGCTCCTTTTTAACACTACCTAAGTAACTACATAATTAAAGAATTAGGCTACCTGATGACATAATTTATATTGCTGGCTTTAAACTGTTAGGTCTGGTCAACGATAAGAACTCAAGCTAAACAAACCTGGTATCGAACTAAAGCTATATGGCCTCCTATAAGTCACCCAGGCTATTTACTCTTCTGCAGAATGAAGATAATTCCAGTTGCTTTAAAAAATAGGTAGTATTTAAAGGTAATAATGTAACACCCTAGCACAGCTCCTGTGTCTTAACAAGCACCCAACAGGTAACTATTATTCACCTTTCACGAACTTAGCTCCTGCTTCCCTGGCAAGATTTTCATCATTTGGCAATAAATTTATTGCCCAAAATATGAAGCAAATGTTAGCTGAAAACCATTTAAAAAGTCTACAGGTGCTTAACTTAGTGCCTCTTTTTCAGCTGTTATTATCAATTAACCTATTTTTACAAGTAATTCGATGCAAATTTAAAATCCACAAAATGTTTTTAAAGTAAACTCTACCCCCAAAGTGGGGCTCAAACTCACGACCCTGTGATCAAGAGTCACATGCTCTAGCGACTGAGCCAGCCAGGCACCCCAGAATCCACAATAGTTTTTAATCTGGGGGACAGGGAGGGGAGGGATTATTCCTGGATCATACTAAAAATAAGGCCAAATACATAATCTTTTTTTTAAAGTAAGTTCTACACCCAACATGGGGCCTGAACTCATGACCCAGAGACGAAGAGTCACATACTCTACCAACTGAGCCAGCCAGACTATCTTGATCTATAGGTACTCAAGACACTCAAAGGACAGGAAAGCAAAAAGAAATGGTGCTTCCTGCTTCCATCTTGTCTGATCTATAAATAATCCCAAATAGACATTTTTTTAAAACTTATTATCTACAACTAGAATGACCATTCTATTAATCTTCTATAAAAATTCACCTTGGATATTGGTGTAATTCAAGTAGACTCTCATGACATGACACAAGAAGGGTCAGTTTTCAAAATATGCTCCCTTAAAGAACACATTTAGAAGAGTACTCATTTGCACAATACTAAGTAGCAAAAGACGTCCTAGTTAACTTGATTCATTTCTCTAGAATATTTCATTTCCTCAAAAGTCTAGTCCTCCCTTTTTACTGTTACATTACGGCAAACCTCCCAATTCTGTTATCAACATAATCCTACCACAGTAAAACACCCTTTAAAAAAAAGCAACGATGTGGGGCACTTGGGTGGCTCAGTCGGTTTAGTGTCCAACTTCGGTTCAGGTTACGATCTCGCAGTTCCAGAATTCGAGCCCCACATCAGGGTCTGTGCGGACAGCTCAGAGCCTGGAGCCTGCTTCAGATTCTGTCTCCCTCCCTCTCTGCCCCTCCCCAGCTTACACTGTTGTCTCTCTCACTCTCAAAAATATTAAAAAATTTAAAAATAAAATAAAAAATTTTTAAAAAAGCAACGATGATATATCCATTTCACCCTAGTGGATATAGTGGTAAAACCATTACAAAATGCAAAACTTCCTAATTTATCAGACAGGAAAAAATAAACATGTTCCCAGATAAGGACTCCAATCACAAAACCAGAAAAAATGTAAAAAAGAACAAGAATTATTATTAGTTCCTGGATAAATTAAAATGGCTGGCTAGCTACCTATGGAACTTTCTGAATTATAACTGAAAACTTAACTATATTAATGAGACTACATCCTAAGCCCACAGCAATGCAATTTTGGACTGTATTATTTGTTAAGCCAAGGCAACTGCCCAAACTGAAACATTATTTCATAATGACTATTTACTGGCACTCAAAATCGTCATGTTACAACAGGATTATAGATCATCTTCCTCTAATGAAGTATTTTTTATGGATTTTGGACATTGTCTACAAATACTGCAGTGAGGACCTGCCATAAATAGTGCATTTTGGTAGCAAGAATTAAGTGGCCTACAAATGTTGGTTTAATGATTCCTTTTAAAAATGTTAATACACAAATCACCACTTATACACTAAGTAACCACCCTTGTTAAACAGAATAAAAGCTTTATGTAATACCTAATATATAAAATGGGTCTGAAATTAATGGTAAATTCTGTACTAGCTTGCCGCAGTAAGATAGTTTGCTGCCTTCTCATTCACATTTCCGTATTAAAATTTACTGCTACTCTATTGCTACCTGGCAAAAATGTTCTATTTGTTTATAGATTAAACCAGATGATTTCTAAAGTTATCTTTCCAGAACTCTAAAAAGTCCTTAATTTTACATGAACTGCTCAAAACTAAAATTTTGACAGCCCAAAGGTTACAAGTGAATGGTTCCCTATAGAACTATAGCTGCTCTGAAATAGGAAGCATTCTTTAAATGAGGGAAAAATCACCCATGATTTAAAAGTACCTAAACTCCCAAATTCTTTTTTAGAGACACCACCTATAATCTTTCAAGCAACACTATTCTAATGTTAAGTTTTTATCATAGTCAATTACACACACCAAATGAGAAATTCAATCACCATGGAAAGCAAAACAAAGTATAGTTGGCTTTTCCCCTTAAGGTATGCCTTAAAATGTAGACCATCTGATGGTGAGGAAAAGAAAAATTCAGGAAAAATCAGTCCAAGAATTTTAAGATTGTTTAGTATCCCCTACAAAATATGTAAGCCAATAAAGCAAATTTAACAAATACCTGCCATAGCGGACAATTTTACAAAAGTTCCTCCCCAGTTTACTTTTTGATACATTTCTTGGGTTGAAATTAACCCTTGACCTCTTCAATTATAAAATGTAGAATCCATGTGAGCCACAAAATTTAATAAAACTAGTTTCAAGAAGAGCTAAGCCATAATTTGATTAAAGCTCTTTTTTTAAAGTTGGCAACGTAACTAGGTCTTCACACCTTACATCTGGTACTTTAAATCAAATATTGCCACTCAGCATGAAATCTTTTATTTCATGAACTAGAAGTTTGTCATCACAATGTCTTTGTGATATATTTTATGGAAAAAGGAATGGCCCAGGTACAGCCACAAAATAAGGAAGCCCTACCTATTACAGTCACTTTCTTAAATCTTTTAACATTCCTATTAAAGAGTAAAAAAATCACTAAGCTAGATGTTTCAAAGAACTTGAGTAACTCAGAATTCTGACACTGTGCCTTATATATAGATCCTCAGTCCAGTCAACTACACATATAAAGAATACTGCTACAATGACTACAACAAAGAATGTAAAAGTGCCTAATCAGCACTTCAAAAAACATTTGGTTAACTCTCAGGCAAAACAAGAAAAAACTTGACTTTAATTAAAGACAGTGAATGTGAAGACTGGAAGAAAAAAACTTACCAGTTTAACAGCCTCCTGAGCGGCTTCTTTTGTACAAAAAGTGACAAACGCATAACCTCTATTGAGACCAGTGAGTGGATCCATCATTAGACGAAGATCCCATATCGGTCCAGCTTTCTCAAATAATGGAACAAGTTCATCCTCAAACAGATCTCTTGGGATCTTCCCCACAAATATCTGTAAATTAAACATGAAGTAAAAAACCATGGAGAGTTTCTTTAGGAAACCAGATACCTGCGCATTTACTACAAAAGGTACAAGTTTTTAGTTTCTTTACCTCAGTGCCAACAGAAGGCTGCTGACCTGAATAAACGGAATCTGGAGGCGGTCCCCCATACTTCCTCTGTCCAGTGGTCACATCAAGTGTGTAGCCTGTTCTTTCCAATAGTGCCTTGAAAAGTTCAAATGTCATTAATACATTTAATTCACAAGACCACACCCATGCATTTCACAGTTAAAAATCAATCTTGTTCAAAGCATTCCATTTACCTTGGCAACAATCCCTACAGTTTTCTGGTATGTTATAGAATTTCTCCTTTAATGTACCCTTGTAGTAGCTCTAATTTTTAATGAAAATTTCAGGGCTCTACTCAAATTATTTCTGGTTTCCAACTAACTAGTGTTTAGCAAACAAACAACTAATATTGATTCATTAACATCTTTCAAGCCAGGGTCTGTACCTGTTCTGCTAATTTCTCCTAACTGTACCTAATTTGCTTGAGTTTGATTCTCTCCCAAAGGAGGAACTGGGTAAAGCTCCTTAATAAACTCCCTGTATCCCACACTTCTAATACACACTGCCAGCAATTCTGGGCACCAACCTTTGTAAAAATTACATTCCCCAAGAATGCCCCTTAACTTAGGAGTTACAGGAAATATAACAACTTAATTCATCTGACATTCAAGCACCATGCTTCCCCAGATGGCATGGTTCATTCATAACAAATGAGAGCCAAAATGACTTTGAAAACTTTATGTAATTGCAACAATGTGAAATAACTTCTAGGTCTTATCTCCCCTAGAAGTGAACTGTTAAAATTTAAACAGTTCCTATTTACTAATCAGTGGTAGTTTCTCCTATCCCTTGGTATAAGGCAAAAGTACTAGAAAGTTGTCTACAATTAGCCTAAACAAACAAACAAAAAAACCCAAGAATTATTCTCCTCTGCCATCTCAACCAAAGTACAAAACCTGCTTTCTAAATAATAAAATCTAGTAATTGGCTAATAAATTCTGAAAAGAACAAAAACAAGCTAACACCAAGCACAATGACAAATTTTATCAAAATGCTGTCAAATGACCTGGGGTCACCTCAGTCTCTAGAAACGAAAATGACTAGACAGATTTCAAACACTTTCTACCCAAAAAACAATAAATATCTGTGAAAAAATACTATGATAAAAAAACTCCTCTATTACTAAACTCTAACAAAAAGGCCCACAAAGTGCTACATTATTTTTAAGCAGTCTTTTTCTATCATACCCCAATGTTTATTTACGGATGCAACATTGGGCAACAAAAATAAACTGAAATCTATTACTAGAACATAAACTAAACCACTAAATGTCTCATCTTCCCTTTTTCCCATATGTAATCCCTGCACTTTTCACCTTCATCTTTATATGACTTAAATACTTTTTATATCAATCCCTAAAAAATAGAAAAAAACTTATTCCTCAAACATCCTATAAAAGTGTCACTATGTCTTCTTGCTGCAATTTAAGAGACACTAAAGCTTCAAGCCACTCCCTCCCAGACAGAAAAGTCAAAATAAACTTTACATTTTTTTTTTTTTACAGGAAGATTTTTTTTTTTCAACGTTTTTTATTTATTTTGGGGACAGAGAGAGACAGAGCATGAACGGGGGAGGGGCAGAGAGAGAGGGAGACACAGATTCGGAAACAGGCTCCAGGCTCTGAGCCATCAGCCCAGAGCCTGACTCGGGGCTTGAAGTCACGGACCGCGAGATCGTGACCTGGCTGAAGTCGGACGCTTAACCGACTGCGCCACCCAGGCGCCCCTAAACTTTACATTTTTAATAAAAATTTAATAACCCTAACTCCCAAAATGTAAATTTAATCACAACTGATATAGTAAAGACATCTACACTCCATTTCTATGGAAAAAACTGGATTTATGGTTTAAACACAATTCACTCACAGCCTGACCTGTAAAAGCCTCAAATATATGAATGATATTAACAGTTAACTCCTTATTCCAAGCTTCCCTCCTCCCATACCATTAAAACATCACTTAACACTCATAATTAACTTTCTTAAACCATAACTCTTGGTTCAAAGAGCATCAGCACACTGTAATAAGAGCACCAGATTAAAACTAGCATGATCACATTTTCTATAAACTGAAACCTCAACACAACTAAAAACCAAAACAAAGATCACAACCTAGTTGCATTTGAGGCCATTTATTGCTCTACATGACCTTAAAAAAATAACTTCCACTCCCAACCTCAGTTTCTTCACTTGCATTTCCACACTCCTCAATTTTACTGATAAAAAGCTGCCTTTAGAAATGAACAAATCAGCCTTAAAATCAATAGTAATAGAAAAGAAGGTAGTGTTAAAAATTCTAAATCCATTTAACTTGGGAGTCTGTGAATTCTAAGATAAGTCAACTGTTAAATGTACACTCCTCACCAAGTATGGGATGAACGGATTCCCTCCCATTTTTGTTCTACTGTCACTAATCTGGACTTCCAGCTTTTCAAAAAATGTTTAGAAATATGGTAGATGGTATTTAGGTCTTTGCTTTAGAATACCAAGAAACACTGATTTAATGCATAACTTAATAACAAGAAAAACTTAAAAGTGAGTTGTTCTAAAAACAGAAATAACTAAAGGCAGGAAACTTTTCAAAAGGCAGTAATTAGAAAAGATTAACAAATTATCTCAGGTTATTAACTCTCAACATCTTAAAGATGCACACCCACATTTCACATCCAAAGAATATTTACACCAAAGCTAAAAAAAAAAAGTCCTTGAAAGAACTTAAATACGACGGGGGGGAGGGATTAAAAAGAAAAGTTTTTAAAGACATACCTTAATTTTTGCCTCATCTGGTCCTTTGCTAGAATCTGCTACTTTGGTCCCTTGTTTTTCTCTCTGCCTATAAGTCTTCATGACTCCACATAAAAAGGCACTTTTGTTCTATAAAAAAATTTTCCAATCACATTTAACAATGGTCTTATCTGTATCTAATCCAATAAAACAAACCATATCAAAACTACTCATGTTTTTTCTAGTTACACTGACATCAACATTACCTGAACATGAGAGAGATCACTGTCTTTAAACTGCTGAAGAACTGCCAATGCGCCGTCTTCATTGAATTCTTTTAAAGCCTCGATAGCTCTTTCATCTAAGTCACTATGTGCAACCAGCCCTGGAGAAGAGAAAACTGAATTAGTTGTCAACTTTTAATATTTTTAGAAACTTTTTTTAAGAAACCATATTTGCCAATACAGGTACATGCTTGCCAAGTAAGAATTCTTCCATTTCCCTTACCTATATGAGAAACACACATGCTTTAATCATTCTGAACTAAATAAAACCTCTCAACCACACTTACAATGAATCGACTTCTTTTACATCTTCTTCTAAGTCACATAGTTCTAAACGCTAAGTATTTCTACAGTAAATATGTAAATCCTAAAATCAACCAACAAAGTACCAAGCATGACAACTGAACCTCTACACGATTTCAAACACCACTAGGAAAAAAGCAACAGCCACACCAAGACAGACAAGTCTATAGTTACCAGTTATTTAACAAGAATCCTACTATAAAAATACCCCAAAAAGTCACATGGCCTGCTCCCAACATTTAGCAGCTGTTGCTACCATCATATACTTATCCATCTGGCCAGCCAGCCTTTACCTCCTAACCCTTCCTTCTTCCCTCCCTCTCTACACCTTAACCTCTAGTTCACAACTATCACAACAAGGCAAAACTCTAGTTCCCACACTTATTGGAAACCACAAAAAGTTGCTATTTTAGCTCAAAGCCAGAAATCCAATAGAAAAATTTCATAATATAATTTTGCAAGTGTTAGTTCTTACCTGCAACGTAAATTTCATCTAGTTTTTCAGCAACTTTCTGTGGTAAACCAGCATCAAGCAATGTCTGAAAATTTTCTGAATGGATAACTGCAGAAGTAGTATCCATGGGCTCTTCAGTACCATTTCCATTAACATGTTCTGTAGCCATGTTTCCAGAGATCTGTTCAAACGCAATAAGCAAAATTAAACTAGGATCTTCAAAAAGGGTAGAGGAAATATAAGAGCCCCAATCTTTACTTTCTCTACCAATTTCTACACCAGCCAGCCTGCGCCTCCCTTTAAAGAAGCCCTACAGTCACTATCGCCTGACAAGCCAGATTTGGAGCGCGGGGCAGAGGAGGACAGATTCACTATGTTTTTCCTTAGCACCACCCCTGACTCACCTGCTAACACTCCCTAGGAAAAACCATATTACAAATGGAGCTCAATCAGCACGAGGACAAGCCAGCGTGCCACATGCAGCTGTGGCAGTACAGAGAATGAGGTGTGTGGAGAAAGCAAAGCTGGGCTTTTCTCTCTCAAAGGTAAACCCCCAAAGTGCGCGCTTTTCCCGCCTGCCGCTTATAGATCTGTAACAACAGCCAGCGAAGAACAAAGCGCTCACACAAGCTACCTTCCTACCACCCAATTTCTCCACCCTTCACCCCCGCACCCAAAGCCCGCCCCCAACTCCGCACCCAAAGCGGCAGCCTCACCGCTGCGGCCACCAGGAGCCCATTAGAAACACGTGCTCTGCGCCTTCAAATGTCCTACAACTTCCTCCAACGGAAACCCACCGAGTCCCAGGCCAAGACGACCATCACCGACTCCCAACGTCAACCTGAAGCCAAGATCGGAGCCCCCAGAAAGCAGCAGCAGCACAACCTCGCCCCTCCACATCGAGGCCGCGGCGGCGCCAGGCCACAGGCTCTCCCCGCCCCCCCCAGCGCCGCCGTCTCCGCCGTGACACATGGCTCTCTCCGCCCCGGGCGCCGGCGACCCCCGGCCGCCCGCCCGCACCGCCGAGACCTGAGCCGCGGCGCATGGTGCAAGCCCCCACCCCTCTCCCGTCCGTGCAGTGACTGCGGCGCCGGAGCCAGCTGTCCCACCCCCAGACAGAAGCCAGTAACCCGGCAGAGTGAGGGCGTTCCGCGAACTGCCTAACGCCCGCCGGACCGCGAGCACCACCCAAGCTCGCCGCGCGGCTGCGGGACGGGACCAGCTCCTCTCCGCCCACTCCCGCGCCGCGGTGACGGCCACGACAGCACCAACTCCGCCGCCGCTCGCGGTCCGCGCGGGCCATGGGGCCGCCTCCTCCCTGGAGCGCCGCAGACAAAGCCCGAACGGCGGCAGCACATGGAGAATAGAAGGAAGTGGCGGCGCGGGCTGCGGCCTACTCTCAAGCAGCCCCAGTCAACGTGCTCCTCTCCCCCTTGGAATCCATTTTCCAGAAAAGCCGGGTTCTCCCCACACCTCCCTCGCCCAGCTCACTCCACAATGTCACGGTGCTCCCCTCCCAGACCCGGGTCCTGGCGGTCGTTACCTCCCCGTTGGGCTGCGGCGGAAGAATCCTGTCCGAGGAGATCGGGTTGCGGGAAACGCGTGCTCGCTGCTCCCTGTGTCCGGCGCGAGTGGAGCTGTTGTAAAATGGCGGCCGAAGCTCACGCCGCTGGCAGCAAACCCGATCCAGTTCCACTCGCCTCCGAGCGCGCTCCCGGTGCGCGCGCGCGCGCCCGCGTGACCCCCCCCCCTTTCCCTCCCCTCCCTCGCGCGTCCGCTTCTCTCACTCCCTCTGCCCCTGCCCTCCTCCAGCTCCTCCTTCTCCCCCTACCACCACCGCCACCGCCACCACCACCACCACCAGCAGCAGCCTCCGTCCGCCTCCTTCTCTCGGTCTTTCTTCTTCCCCTCCCTGCTCCTTTGCCCCACCACTCCCAGTCCCGTCCGCGGCCCCTCAGGCACGAGTGACCGCCTTTCCCCTCCTCGCTCGAACGCTCGCTCACACCCTCCCTCGCTCGCTCTCTCGACTCCGTCCCCCAGTCCCAGCCGAGTCGGCTCCTCTCTTTCTCTCTCCCGCGCTGACGTGACGACGTAGCCTACGCCTCGGGACGCGCGCCCGCGGGCTCCGCCCCCACGCCCCGCCACCTCCCTTGCTCCTCACCTCCCGGGGGAGGGGGACGCAAGACCCCGCCCTTCCGCTCCGGCGGCGACGGAGGGGACGAGAGTGAATGAAAGACCCGCCCCTTCCCTTCCCGACACTCCCCCTCCCGCTCTCCTCCAGGCGGGGCGGGCCGGCTCAGCGTGTCCCACTCGTTCTCCTTTGTCAGGAGACAGGCATCTCCCCACCCCGCCCCGCCCCACCCCCACCGCAGCACCACGCGCACGCCACCCCCACCGAGCTCCTGCCCGTCCCAACCCCCGCCCCGTCCCGGGCCCGCGAGGCACGGGGCTAGGGGCGCGGAACGCTACCGCAGCAGCCTGAGAACACCCACCGATCCGTGCGCGCCCGGCCCCCGCCCCCGGCGCCGCGGCCGCGTAGCCGTTCGCGGCGGTGTCCACGCCGCCGCCGCCCGGCGCTCTTCTCGCTCGGGAAGCTGCAGGCGCACGTGTCCCCCGGGGCGGGGCGAGGCAGACAATGGGGCGGCGGGGGGAGGGGAGTGGCGCCGAGACTCGCAGACCTCTGGTTAACCTAGCCGGTGGGACTCGAGTACGGGAGTCGCTACGGGGAGAGCGGTTCTCCCTGGCCGGACAATGGGACCTCCCGGGGCCCCGCGCCCGCGCAGCTTCACTTTCGCGAAAACCTTGGGCGGAGGGAGGGGTTCCCGTGGCTCGGACGAGGAAACCCTGGCTGCTTTTAGGAGGAACGGGGCTCGTTCCAGCGGACCCAGAAGCGACTCCGGCCGTGGGATGATACGAAGGCCAGATTTGGAAGCGAAACCGCCCGGTGGTGAAGAGTTGTGCAATAGTCTGTTTCAGTCCCTGGCCTTTTAAGCAGTTAAGGGCTTCCTCATAGCACAGTTTGAGCAACTTGAAGTAGCACAAAGCTGTGTGGTTAGGGCAACTGTGAGGAACATATCTGTGTTTCTTTTTAAAAATCTTAGCAACTAAATGTTACGTGAAGTGACATTTCCTTTGTAGCCGTTTACTAGTACAAGAAAGACAAGACAAAGACGTTAGAATTTCAGTCGCGGTATGGATACTAACTTTATCCAATTCAACTGTAATCTAATAGTGTCCTTTTTATTGAAAAGCTTTTTAAGAGCTCACTGGTTCCCGAAATAAGCTCTATGCTGTGACAACAAATCAGTGGTTCGAGGAAAAGTTAGATGAATACTCTTCAAAGTGATTAAGCACATAAAATGCTAGATTATTTTCCATAGGTAGCTGGAAATATGAAATATTTGACCAAAGTACTATCTAGCCTATCTGTTCAGCAAGGATCTGACACCTCCGCTACCTAAAAATCCCTTACTATTAAACATATATCTGCTATGGTATGCAGCTAATTCAGCAACAAGGATTTTAGCTCCTAATCCAAAGGTAGATAATCTTATAAATGAAAAACAACCCACATATTTACTACAAAAATAAAAAATGAGTAATCTTAGGAATTAAAGAATGAAAATAATGCATCTGAACCATCCAACGCTTTTTTTAGACCTTCCTGGTGATGGACATTCCTTAAATAAAAAAAAAAAAAAAAAAAAAAAAGAAGCCTTTACCTAGGCAATGTGCTCTACCAAATAACCAAGACTCCCAAATTAAAATCTCTAGCTCTTCTCTGACCTCTGATTCCTTTGTCTAACCACCCCTGGACCTTTATGTGGCTTTTCAGGCCCTCCAAAACAACATTTCAAAACTGAGCACATGTTCTCCCCCCAGCCACCCACCCAATCTTCTATCTCCAGAGTTCCCATCTTCATGAACATCGATCATTTGCATCCAGCAGCATTAGCTGGAAACTAAAGAGAAATCCAAGACACCACTTTCTCCCTCTCAAAGCCTTGTCAGTTAACCAAAATCTTGTCAGTTTTGTGTTCTAATGTATCTTCACTTCTCTATATATTGCAGCCAGAGGACAAGTCACCATCAACTACCACCTGGACTAATGATCTATAGCTTCTTGATCGTTCATCCACCTTGCAGCTTTCCTAATCCATTCAAAGCCCAAGTGTCTTCCCCCACCCTCACTTCTCTTTTCATTGCAAATAAGACCCTGTGGAGCATCTGCTTAAAACCCTTCATTAGTTTCCCATTACACTTAGAACAAAAGCAAAAATCTTTAACTAGATCAACAAAGCCCTCCATGATCTGTTCAACCTGTCTCCTCAGCCACATTTCAGCCACTCTTCCAGCTTTGGCTGGCCTTCTTTCGATTCTGACACTTTTCAGGTTTGTACACACTGAGGACCTACACAGAGATGTGACTGATCCCCTAACCAGGCCTGAGAAAAAAGCAATCAGCCATGCTCTCCATTTGACACCTTTTTCAGTGAAGCAATAGTGTAATTTTCTTCCTGATCTACAGAACTTATTCCAGGCTTGACTCCAAGAATTACTACTACTGAAACATAGGAATCCCTAATAATACTAAATAACACAATAAAACAAAGCAAAACAAACAAACAAAAAAAACCTACTAGATTGATTTGGTATAGTAGATACATGGGGCTAGATTAAAATGTATATGAAAGATCTGCCACAAGAAAGTGGTCAATAAGTATGTCTCCCTAATTGCTGAATCTTCTCTAGTACTTAGCACAGAATGTTTACTAAATATTTGCTGAATAAAACCAAAGAACAATAAAAGCTGAGACCCAAACAACCTTGATTCCAATATCAGATCTGCTACTCATGGAGAGTGAGGTTGAATAAATCATTTTACTTCTCAGAATTTCTTTTTTTTTTTTTTTTAATTTTTTTTTTCAACGTTTTTTATTTATTTTTGGGACAGAGAGAGACAGAGCATGAACGGGGGAGGGGCAGAGAGAGAGGGAGACACAGAATCGGAAACAGGCTCCGGGCTCCGAGCCGTCAGCCCAGAGCCCGACGCGGGGCTCGAACTCACGGACCGCGAGATCGTGACCTGGCTGAAGTCGGACACTCAGCCGACTGCGCCACCCAGGCGCCCCTTACTTCTCAGAATTTCTATTTCCCCATCTATTAAAGAAGTTCATTGAGGGGCACCTGGGTGGCATCAGTTAAGCATCTGACTCTTGGTTTAGGCTCAGACCATGATCTCATAAGTTTGTGAGATCCAGCCCCATGTCAGGCTCTGAACTGACAGCACAGAGCCTGCTTGGGATTCTCTGTCTCCCCGTCTCTCTGATCCTCCCCATCTCATGCATGCTTCCTCTCTCTCTCTCTCTCTCTCTCTCTCTCTCTCTCAAAATAAATAAAACATTTTAAAAAATTAAAAGAAGTTCATTGAAACAGATACTTTTTAAGATCTAGCTCAAACATTTTATAATGTATAAAAAAAAATCTCCAGGGCACCTGGGTGGCTCAGTCAGTTGAGTGTCTGACTTAGGCTCAGTTCATGATCTCACAGTTGATTCGTGAGTTCGAGCCCCACATTGGGCTCTGTGCTGACAGTTCACAGCCTGGAAACTGCTTCAGATTCTGTGTCTCAGTCTCTGCCCCACCCCACTCATGCTCTGTCTCTCTCAAAAATAAACATTAAAAAAATTTT
This sequence comes from Panthera uncia, assembly GCF_023721935.1. NCBI lineage: Eukaryota > Metazoa > Chordata > Mammalia > Carnivora > Felidae > Panthera > Panthera uncia. The sequence continues at coordinate 46,711,619 of NW_026057580.1, forward strand.
TTTTAAATTCTCAAACTCTTTCTCTGACTTCTCACTGCTTTAAAAATATTCACATGTCCTATCTGCCATTTAGGATCTTCCCCATTTGAATCCCAACTTCCCTTTATAGCAAAATAGCCTGCTACTCCCCTTATATGGACCCCCTTTCCAAACAAAATAAACAGCAAAGACAACAAAGATTGATAATATCTGATTGGAATATCATCCCTAGTGTAGATGTGGAGAACTCAACACATTCACTGTTAGTGAGAAGACAAATTGATATAACTTATAGAAAGTAATTTGTCTATAATGCTTATTGCACTATTGTTTTTAATCCTGTACATAAGTGTGTGTGTGTGTGTGTGTGTGTGTGTGTGTGTATTATTATATATATAACCTAAACATCCAGTAATAGGGGACTGACAGAATAAATTGTAGTGCATTCACATAGTGCATTATTCTGGAGCCACTGAAAATAATGAAATAGCTATGGATGTCCAAACATGTAAAGATATTCAGGTTACATTCTTAAATTAAAAAAAAAAAAAAAGTCAGGGCGCCTGGGTGGCTCAGTCAGTGAAGCATCTGACTTCCACTCTCCTAGTGATCTCCCCAGTTCGTGAGTTTGAGCGCCACATCAGGCTCTGCGCTGATGGTGTGAGCCTGCTTGGGATTCTCTCTCTCCTCTCTCTGCCCCTTCCCCACTTGCATACTCTCTCTCTCTCTCTCTCTTTCAAAAAAAAATAAACTTAAAAAAAGTCACCTGTAGAATAATGTAGAGTGTGACATTTATTCATTTAATTGAGCACCTTCTGTGTACTAAGCTCCATTGTATGCACGAGGCTTACAATGATGTATGTCAAGATATAGTCATAGGTGATCCCTGACTCATGAAGCTTGCAGGTCTGTATGTATGTGTATAACCAGGTAAGCATGGCTATAAAGATTTTTGTTTCTATAGAAAATAATTACAATTAGAGATAAGGATGGGGTGGAGGGAGACCATCACTTTTTACTTCATACACTTTGGTTATACTTTTTACGATAAATATGTATTTTTACTTATTTTTAATTTTTTTAACGTTTACTTTTTGAGAGAGAGAGAGACAGACAGAGCATGAGCAGGTGAGGGGCAGGGAAAGAGAGGCAGACACAGAATCCAAAGCAGGCTCCAGGCTCTGAGCTGTCAGCACAGAGACTGACACAGGGTTTGAACTCGTGAATTGTGAAATTATGACCTGAGCTGAAGTTGGACGCTTAACTGACTGAGCCACCCAGATGCCCCAAATATGTGCTTTTAAAGAGTTAATCATTGTGCTTGCTTCAGCAGCACATATATTAAACTGGAAAGATGCAGGGAAGATTAGCACGGCCCCAGCACAAGGATGACCTGCAAATGTGTGAAGCTTCCATATTTAAAAAAAAATTTTAATTAAAAAAATTAAAAATTAAAAAATTATTTATGTGCCTCATGAGTGTCTTTTTACCCATGAAGTAGTGAAAGGGTTAATTTCACTACAGTTAATGAAATGCAGGCATATAGGCATGCCTGTTTGAATTTTTTGTCATCCAAAATTCTTCCACTTAGTGCCACACTGTTTAGAAAAAATCATATTTTCTTTTTCCTACATTTTCTAAACTTTCTTCAATTGCCATATATTACTGTGCTAATGGAGAGGGGATCCCAGAATTAACATAGTAAAAATCCACAATACACCATCATTCTTTCCACAGAACCATAAAAACCTAGAACCAAAAGGGACTGGAAGTCATTCAATTCCATCTTCCTAGTAATCAAGAAATTTTTTGGAAAAAAAAGTGGAGTTTTTTTTCCTTAAAATAGATTTTTTCCTTAAAAAGTGGTTTTTTTCCTTAAAAAATAATTTTTGCCTTAAAAAAAAGAAAGTATTTTGCAACATCCATGACATCTTATCTTTATGGTAATTAAAGAGTAGATGTGATAAAATTAATTCCTGCTTTGCAAAGACACTGCTAAGAGAATGAAAAGAAAATCTACAGACTGGGAGAAAATCTTTGCAAAGCACGTTATTTGTTAAAGGACTAATATCCAAAGTATGCAAAGAACTCTGGAGTGCCTGGCTGGCTCAGTCAGTGGAGCATGTGACTCTTGATCTCAGGGCTGTGAGTTAGAGCCCCAGACTAGGTGTAGAGATTACTTTAAAAAAATTATAAATCTTAAAAACATATGTGAAAAGAATATTTAAAACTCAACAATAAGAAAGCAAAGAACTCTAAAAAAAAAAAAAAAGAAAAGAAAAGAAAAGAAAGCAAAGAACTCTATTAAAAGATGAACAAAAGTTCTGAATAAATACCTCACCAAAGAAGCTATACAGATGGCAATTAAACATATGAAAAGATGCTCAACACCACATATCATTAGGGAGTTGCAAATTAAAATAGGGAAATACTACCACACACCTATTAGAGCCAAAATCCAAAATACTGACACTAAATGCTGGCAAGGATGTAGAGCAACAGGAACTTTCAATCATTGCTAGTGAGAATGCAAAATGGTATAGCCACTTTGGAAGACAGTTTGGCAGTTTCTTACAAAATTAAACATACTCTTGCCTTATGATTCAGCAGTTGCATTCCTTGGTATTTACTCAAATGAATTGAAAACTTAAGTCCACACCAAAACCAAAAATGTACTGGGTGTTTACAGCAACTTTATTTATAATTGGCAATCTTGAAAGGAACTGAGATGCCCTTCAATAGGTGAATGGATAAACATACTTTGGTATTCATATAATGGAATATTATTCTGTGCTATAAAGAAATAAGCTATGAAGCCATGAAAAGACACAGAGGGATCTTAAACACATTCTGTTAAGTGAAAGAAACCAATCTGAAAGAGCTGCAAACTGTATGATTTCAACTGTATGACATTCCAGAAAATGCAAAGCTATAGAAAAAGGTCAATGGTTGTCAGGAGTTGAGAGGGAGGGAAGGATAGATAAATGGGTAGAACACAGGGAATTTTTAGGGCAGTGAAATGACACTATTATGATACTATAATGGTGGATACATGTCATTATACATTTGTCAAAACTCATAGAATGAACTACCTAAAGAATGAACACTAATGTAAACTGTGGACTTTAGTTAATAATAATGTATCAATATTCACTTGTCAGTTGTAACAAACATACCAACTAACGCACAATGTTAATAATAGGGGACACTGGGGTAGAGGAGGCCTGGGGAAAGGAGTATATGGAAACTATATTTTCTGCTCAGTTTTCTTAAACCTAAAAATGCTCTTTAAAAAATCTATTAATTTAAAAAATGCTAATGTATTTAAAAAATTTTTTTCCGTGTTTATTTATTTTTGAGAGAGATACAGAGTGTTAGCAGGGGAAGGGCAGAGAGAGAGGAAGACATAGAATCTGAAGAAGGCTCCAGGCTCTGAGCTGTCAGCACAGAGCCCGACAAGGGGCTCAGACTTACAAGCTGTGAGATGATGATCTGAGTCGAACTTGGCCACTTACCTGACTGAGCCACCTAGGCGCCCCCCAAATGCTAATGTTTTAAATATATTTGAAATGGTAGACATTCCTTCCATTGCTTTTTAAAAATCTTTAAAAAAATTTTTTTAGGAAGAGAGAGAGTGAGAATAGGGGAGAAGGGGTGAAAGAGAGAAAGAGAGAGAGAGAGAATCCTAAAAAGGCTCCATGCTTAGCGCCCAACACAGGGCTCAATCTCACGACCTGGGATCATGACCTAAGCTGAAACAAAGAGTTGGACACTCAACTAACTGAGTCACCAAGGTGCCCCTCTTTCTATTGCTTTTAGCTTCCTTTTCTTTTTTTCTTGTTTTTAAATTTGAAGTCCAATCTCAGGGGCACTTGGCTGGCTCAGTTGGAAGAACATGCAACACTTGATCTCAGGGGTGTGAGTTCAAGCCCCACATTGGGTATAGATATTACATAAACAAACAAACAAACTTTAAAGAAAAAAAGAGCCCAGTGTCATTTTGGCTGTTTGCATTTAACTTGTACAATGAAAGGTGACTGATTAAATTATAAGAAGCCACAAACTTTATACAGGTAACTACAAAAAGAACAAGGATTATGTAAACATAAACCATAATGGTTTTATCAAAATATTCCCATTCTATTCTGAATGGACTCCCAGAATACAAGCAATCTTTGGTGGCTCAGATTTTCATGATGAATCATGGCACAAAAGAGGAAAATATAGTAATAATCTTATACTGAACATGTCCATCATGGTATGTCTGAAAGCTCTTTCCAAGGGTAACTTTGCCCAAAGTCCCTGCTAAGGGAGCAGTCTAGGCTGTCAGAGTTTTACTCTGTATTACCACTCATCCTTGCCTTGCCACAGTTTATTAAACCAGCATCAGACACCAGACCATTTCTAGAGAAAAACCAAAGATAGAGTCAGTATCTTGAGGAGGAAGTTAGAGCTGATCTATAGGAGATCATGTCAAACTAAAATTATAAGGAAACAGAAACCATAAATAAGCAGAAGCTAGGAGGAATCCACTTACTACATTCATCATTCCACAAACACATTTTGAGCACCAATAATGTGCCAGGCACTAAATTAAGCGCTAGGAGAATAAAGCAGAAATATACCTCTTGCTTTCATGGAAATCACAGCTAAGTGAGAAAAATACAGAATAAATAAGGAAACAAAATATTTATAAAATATGATAAATGCAAAGAAGAAGTTAACATAATATAGTGTTACAGAATGACAGGAAGGAGGACCTACTTAGGCTGGTCAAGGAAGGCCTTTCAGAGGAAGTGACGTATAAACCAAGATCTGAAAGAGTAAACCAAGGGAAGTGAGGAATAAAAGGGAGCTGGAAGAATATTTCAATGAATAGCATGTGCGAAAACTCTGAGAGAAGAAAGAGCTTGGTCTTTCCTGAAAGGAAGCCAGTGTGGCCAAGCATATTTGGTAAAGAAGATAATGGCTCAAGATGAATTTTGAGAAGTTGATAGGAGCAGAGCTAAATTATGCAGGACTATGTAAGTGCAATGGGACACCATTAAATTTTTTCACATGTTTAGGAACAAAATAGATATTGGGGGATGATGATAGAGTTGGAACCAGCTAAGGATGAAGTTACTTGGATGAAGGTATTGCAGAAGAAGTAGAAAGAGGTGGGACATATTCAACAGTGTATTTTGAACCTAGTTTGCCAAGGACCAAGTAGTGGACTGAAAGTAGGGAGTTAAGGGGAAAATTGATGGATGTTGATGCCATTTCCTGAGTTGAGGAATTCTGAGAGAATAAGATTTCAGGAGAGTATCAGTTAAGAATCAACCAGGGAAGCAGAAGCACTGTGAGTATTATGGAGTAAGGAGTTTATTATAGGAATAAGAATTAATATGATGGGAGAAGAATAGGAAGCAATGGTTCAAAAGGGAAAGTTGGAGGATGAGGGCTGAGCCACTAACCAGCCCTCCTGAAGCCTGGGTGAATAAGGGAGACATTGAAGGGGAATATAGGAAGCTGGGCACATCCAGTTGCTGGAGTGGGGTCATGAAGGAGAACTAGTGGAGAGCTATAGGGAAGGATGTTCTGTGGCCTGTGGCAGGCCTGGAGTCACTGTTGGTTAGTAGGATTAACAGTTGGGAAAAAGAGTTGGATGCAGACCAGGGGAGGCAGAGACTAAACTGAAACCAAACAGAACCTTTGCATCTGTTTTTCACTACATTTAACAAAATTCACACATTGCATTTTATTGCTTTTTTATTTCTTTCAACTAAAAATTTTTTAAGTAATCTACCCCAAGATCAAGAGTCACATGTTCTACTGACTGAGCCAGCCAAGTGCCCCTCTTTTGTTTCTTTTCACCTAGAACCAAACTGTCCAATACCATAGCTACTAGCCACATGTGACTATTCAACTTAATTAACATTGAATAAAATCCAAAGTTCAGTTCCTGAGTCACACTAGCCTCCTATCAAGTGCTCAATAGCTACTTGTGGCTGGTGACTATGATATTGGGTAGCACTGATACAGAGCATTTCCATCACTGCAGAAAGTTCTATCAGACAGCACTAATCTATGAGCAATCACTCGCATTTTCAATTATCTTGTTATAAGAGTATTTATTTTCTTTTAATGTTTATTTATTTTTGAGAGAGAGAGAGAGAAAGCAAGTGGAGGAAGGGCAGAGAGAGAATGGGACAGAGGATCTGAAGCAAGGTCTGCGCTGACAGCAAAGAGCCTGATGTGGAGCTTGATCTCATGAACTGTGAGATCATGACCTGAGCTGAAATCAAGAGTTGGATACTTAACCAACTGAGCTACCCAGGTGCCCTTGCCTTTGTTTGTTTGTTTGCTTTTTAAATGTTTATTTATTTTTGAGAGAGACAGAGACAGAGAGAGTGTGGGAGGGGCAGAGTGAGAGGGAGACAGAAGATCTAAAGTGGGCTCTGTGCTGACACACAGTCTGTGCCACCCAGGTGCCCCTGTTTTGGTTTTTAAGATGGCAGAAGTGGGGCGCCTGGGTGGCGCAGTCGGTTAAGCGTCCGACTTCAGCCAGGTCATGATCTCGCGGTCCGTGGGTTCGTGCCCCGCGTTGGGCTCTGGGCTGATGGCTCGGAGCCTGGAGCCTGTTTCCGATTCTGCGTCTCCCTCTCTCTCTGCCCCTCCCCCGTTCATGCTCTGTCTCTCTCTGTCCCGAAAATAAATAAAAAACGTTGAAAAAAAAAAAAGATGGCAGAAGCATATTTATATACCTGTGGATAGAATTCAGTAGAAAGAAAAAGATGGAGGATACAGGAGAGAGAAGAGTTAACAAAGGAGTAAGGTTTTTGAGAAAACGAGTGAAAACAGTAGATATAAATAGTAGAAAGGGAGGGATTAGGCCAATGGGAAGCGGGAGGAAAAGAGACCAAAAATTCAGAGATGGACAAAAGATACTCTGAGAAAGAAAGACCATACACAGCAAGAGAGAAGACACAGAGTTGTCAGTCCCTTGAGCCTCCTGGGTCCTGTTGTCTCCCCAGGTCCAATTCTTGTGAGTGCTGACTGGACAATCAGTCTATCACTGAGTCTCAGATTCTTCAGTTCCACCCCGTGCCCCCAATGCTCATTCCCCTCCCATGTATCCTTCATGTAACAATCTATTTGGCTAAACTGAGTTCCTTGATCAAGCACAAAAGGGCCCTATTTGAATACTATCTAAGATTTAACACTTTATATGAATCCGTTGCATTACTTTGTCTATTTCTTCATCATAGCTGGTAAAATATGACATAATTTACTAGTTGTTTTTCTCCTTGTCTATGCATAGTGATTAGTGAAGTAGTAAAAAGGCCAGCAAGAAAAGTGTGAGGAAATATGGGGTGCCTGGGTGGGTCAGTCCGTTGAGCGTCTGACTGAATTTCAGCTCAGATCATGATCTCATGGTTTGTGAGTTGCAGCCCTGAGTCCAGCTCTGCGCTAATAGTGTGGGGCCTGCGTGGGATTCTCTCTCTCCCTCTCTCTCAAAATAAATAAGTAAACATTAAAAAAAAAAAAAAAGAAGCATGAGGAAATAAAAGTCCTAGGTAACTGGGTCACAGAATCTTCCAATAAGAGAAAGATCATCATATGATTATCAGACTACTAACTTGTATATCTTCAGTTTTGTTTGCATTTTAAATATATTTATTATTTTTTTCTTATAAAAAATAATATATGCTCTTAATGAGAATTCAAGCGTTAAATAAATACATAAAATAGAACTAAAAATGTCCTAGAACCTCATTTTCAGGGACAATTACTGTATAAAAATACAATTTTCTGATTTTTATCTCTCCAGATACTAATATTATATTCATATATTTGACAATAATTGTCTCATACCATATATGTGTGTATATATATATATATATATGTATATATATATATACATAACTGATATAAAGTGCTTTTTTCACTTAATATGTGTATTTTACCTACTTTTCACATCATCACTAATTATTGCAATATTGTACGCTTACAATAATAAATATACTATTATACTTCAGCTGACTGATAGGATTTCCACATATAAAGCATATAGTTTTTTCCTACAGGAACCTTTAAAATGCTTGTCCTATAAACAAATATTAAAAACATATCCAAATGACCCTTGTACACATTACTGATGTACCAAATCTGGTTAAAAATCATAGTAATATACATGACCGCATGGTCATTAGTTTCACACAAGTTCAGAGCTGCCTTGAATTTTTTTGAAGTCAGCATTTGACAATTTAGTCTTCCACAGGCTAAAGGTCAAATGTAATAGTGTAACAGCAGATTTTAGCCTCATTCCAAAGCCAAAGCCAAATTTCAGTGTAATATTCATAGCAAAATGTGTAGGCTGCAGCCAAAGCTTCACTTACAGGCAAATTTATGATGTTACGTATTTCCACTGTGGGAAAATACAGAACGATAATAAATGAACTAAGCATAACATTCCAATCAGAAATAGAGAACTATGGGGGCACCTACGTGGCTCAGTTGGTTAAGCATCTCACTCTTGATTTTGGCTCAGGTCACAATCTTACAGTTCATTAGATTGAGCCCCACGTCCAGCTCCATTCTGGCAGCACAGAGCCTGCTTCGTTGGGATTCTCTCTCTCTCTCTCTCTCTCTCTCTCTCTCTCTCTCTGCCCCTCCCCTGCTTGCTCTCTCTTGCTGGTGTGCTCTCTCTCAAAATAAATAAAATAAAATAAGAAATAAAGAACTATGAAATAACATAAGGTAAAATTTAAAAAGGAAAAATGAGGGTGATGGGCACTGAGGAGGGCACCTATTGGGATGAGCACTGGGTGTTGTATGGAAATCAATTTGACCATAAATTTCATATTAAAAAAATAAATACATAAATAAAAATTAAAAAAATAAAAAGGAAAAATGAGGAAAAACAGAAAAAATCCATTGAAAAATAGGAGAAGAATGTAATTCATTTATATACCCCAAAACTATTTTTCCTTCTAAAGAACCAGTAATACAGACTAAAGTCAGGCAGCTTAACTGAGGAAAGAGGGTAAAAACACAATTCAGAAAATTAAGAATGATAATACAATTACATTTACAAGATTTTGTTTTTAATCATGAATACTTTATGTACTACTCCATAATGCTGTGCTGTAAGTCTGGAAATTTGATAAAATTGAACATTTCCTAGGAAAATGTGTTATCAAATAAGTGAAGTAAAAGACAGAAAAGAATTAAAAACTAAGGGAAGGGTGCCTGGGTGGCTCAGTCAGTTGATTTCTGCTCAGGTCATGATTGCACAGTGGACAGATTGAGTACTGCATCAGGCTCCATGGTGGGCATGGAGCCTGCATGGGATTCTCTCTTTCTCCCCTCCCTGCCCTTCAAGTGTGCATTCGCTCTCTTTCTCAAAACAAATAAACATTAAAAAAAATACAACAGGAGAAATTAAAAAGATAAAGAATTAACTCCTCAAAGGGTTTTGGGCCTAGATAGTTTGAAGAGTGGATTCTTTCATGAAAAATATAATTATACTGTTATAGAAATGGTTACATAGAATGGAAAAAGAAAGTCTCTTAGTTCATTTTATAAAATCAGCATAAACTTTGATATAAAACCTGACAAAGCACAAACACACAAATTCAGAACAATTTCCACCATTAAAGAAATGTAAAAATCCTAAATAAAACAAGTACTTGCAAGTTAAATTCTCCAATTGGTTAGAAACATGGTCAAGTTTATCCTCAAACACCTGATCTAATACATCACATCAAGAGGTCAAATAGATCATTGCGACAGATGCCTAAAAGGCATATGAAGGGGCACCTGGGTGGCTCAGTTGGTTGAGCATCCAACTTTGGCTCTGGTCGTGATCTCACGGTTTATAAGTCTGAGCCCTGCATTGGGCTCCATTGCTTCGTATCCTGTCCCCCCTTTTCTGCCCCTCCCTCTCAAAATAAATTAACATTTAAAAAGGCATATGATAAAAATAAAACCTACTTTCGAGTTTTGTTTTGTTTTGTTTGAGCGAGAAAGAGAGAGAGCATGAGCAGGGGAGGAGAAGAGAGAGAGGGGGACAGAATCCCAAGCAGGCTCCACAAAGTCAGTGTGCAGAGCCCCATGTGGGGCCGGAATTGTCCAAACTGTGAGATCATGACCTGAAGTGAAATCAAGAGTTGGACGCTTAACTTACTGAGCCACCCAGGTGACCCTGAGTCTTTTTAAAAAGTAAGCTCTGGGGCGCCTGGGTGGCGCAGTCGGTTAAGCGTCCAACATCAGCCAGGTCACGATCTCGTGGTCTGTGAGTTCGAGCCCGGCGTCAGGCTCTGGGCTGATGGCTCGGAGCCTGGAGCCTGTTTCCGATTCTGTGTCTCCCTCTCTCTCTGCCCCTCCCCCGTTCATGCTCTGTCTCTCTCTGTCCCAAAAATAAATAAAAAACGTTGAAAAAAAAAATTAAAAAAAAAAAAAAAGTAATCTCTATACCCAGGGTGGGGTTCAGAGTCACAACCCCAAGATCAATAGTTGCACACTCTACCAACTGAGCCAGCCAGGAGCTCCCTGTATTTGAGTTTTATTTTTTATTTTTAAATTCTTTTTTTAAAATTTGCTTTAATGTTTATTTATTTTTGAGAGAGAGAGAGAAAGAGAGAGAGAGAGAGACAGAGCATGATTTGGGGGGGGGGGGGGCAGAGAGAGAGGGAGACACAGAAACTGAAGCAGGCTCCAGGCTCTGAGCTGTAAGCACAGAGCCTGATGCAGAGTTCGAACTCACAAGTTGTGAGATCATGACCTGAGCCGAAGTCAGACACTTAACCAACTGAGCCACCCAGATGCTCCTTAACTTCTTTTTAAAGTTTGTTTATTTGAGTGAGAGAGAGAGAGAGAGGGAGGGAGAGAGACGGACCGTGCACAGGGGAGGGACAGACAAGGGAAACAGAGAATCCCAACGGGACTCCACTCTGACAACATAGAGCCTGATGTGGGGCTCGAACTTATGAACTAGGAGATCTTGATCTGAGCCAGTCAGATGCTTAACAAAGTGGGCGCCTTTTGAGTTTTAATAATAATAAACCAGAAAGTGAATAAAAATTCCTTAAGATAATAAAAAATACTTTCATGAAATATAAGAAATATCACAGTTAACACTGAAATACTAGTGTTTCTGTTAAAGTACAGAATACAAAGGGGATCCTGCCCTTACCAGTATTTAACAAGTTTAGGAGGGTTGCCTTGGTGGCTCAGTCGGTTGAGAGTGACTCTTGATCTCAGCTCGAGTCATGATCTCAAGGTTGGTGGGTTTGAGCCCCATATCGGATTTTGTGCTGACAGCCTGCTTGCAGTTCTCTCTCTCCTCTCTCTCTGCCCCTCTCCCTGCTTGTTGTGTACATCTATAACTAAAAGATCAATACAGCAGCCAGATAAGAAAGCCATCACCAATTCTATTAGATTTCCTGTATGCCAGCAATACCTGGTAATAAAAATATGGTGGGAAAGACTTCAGATTCACAATAATAAAACTTTACACATGTGTGTGTATTCACACACACATACACAAACATATATAAAATGGTCACCTCTAAAGGGATTGTGAAGATCATATATCAGGAAAATTATAAAACTTATATTCAGTGCTCTAAAAATAAGACTTGTATGAATGGAGAGATATAGAGATATATATTCTAAATGAGGTCAACTGTTGTAAAAATTGTCAATAGTTCCTAAATAGATTTGGGACAATAAGCCTCTGGAAATGAAGTTAATATATGTCGAGGATTTTAAAAGGAGTATGTTATTTAATCCAGTAATAATTTTGCTTCTAGGGCTTTATCTGAAGAAAATAATCACAGACCTTGAAAAAGATTTAAGTACAATGAGATGCATATATAATACTGTAATATATTTTACTTAGAAAATAGAAAATATGTGGGGCACCTGGCTGGCTTAGTCAGTAGAGCATCTGATTTTTTTTTCAAAAAAAATTTTTTTAAATGTTTATTTATTTTTGAGAGAGAGACAGATTATGAACGGGAAAGGGGCAGAGAGAGAGAGAGACAGGAATTGGAAACAGGCTCCAGGCTCTGAGCTGTCAGTACAGAGCCCAATGCGGGGCTTGAACTCACAAACCTCGAGATCATGACCTGAGCCGAAGCCAGATGCTTAACCACCTGAGCCACCCAGGCGCCCCTCAAAATTTTTTATTAAAATTTTTTTTTAATGTTTATTTTATTTTTGAGAGAGAGAGACAGAGCGTGAGCAGGAGAGGGGCAGACACAGAATCTGAAGCAGGCTCCGGTCTGTCAGCACTGGGCCCAACGTGGGGCTCAAACCCATGAACTGTGAGATCATGACCCAAGCCGAAGTTGGACGCTTAACTGACTGAGCCATGCAGGCACCCCTCAAATTTTTTTTACGTTTACTTATTTACTTTGAGAGAGAGAGAGAGAGAGAGAGAGAGAGCGCACAAGCTGGGGAAGGGCAGAGAGAAGGAGAGACAGAATCCCAAGCAGGCTCCATGCCATTAGTGCAGAGCTCAGTGCAGGGCTCAAACTCACAAACCATGAGATCATGACATGAGCTGAGATCAAGAGTCGGATGCTTAACCAACTCGGCCACCCAGGTGCCCTAGAGCATTTGACTCTTGGTCTAGAGGTTGTGAGTTTGAGTCTCATGTTGGGTGTAGATATTACTTAAAGGAAAAGAAAAAAAAAGAAAAGGAAAAGAAAAGAAAAGAAAAGAAAAGAAAAGAAAAGGAAGGGAAAGGAAGGGAAAGGAAAGGAAAGGAAAGGAAAGGAAAGGAAAGGAAAGGAAATAGGAAATGTGTTTTTAATTCAATGCAACATTATTTATTGAGCACTTCCTATATGCCAGATTCTGTGCTCAACAATAGAGGATCAGATAGATAAAATAGTCATTGTCGCTTCCCTCACAAGACCAAAGTCAGCTGAGCAGTTATACAATATGGTGATGAATTCAATGCTAGGAGAAAGGATTATACTGGAGCCCTCAGAAGAGTGACTCACCTGAACTTAGGGGTCAGAGAAGGATTCCCAAAAGGGTGATGTCTATACTAGATCTTCAAGACTGAGTGTTATCTAAGTGAAGAGATAAAGAAGATTACAGGCTGAAAGAAGGCATATGCAAGCACTCAAGGGTAAGAGAAACATGGTGCCTTCTAGAAATTGAGAAAAGTTCATTGCAGTTAGAATGCAAAGTGCTGGGGCACCTGGGGGGCTCAGTCGGTTAAGCGTCTCACTCTTGATTTCAGCTCAAGTCATGATCTCACTGTTCATGAGATCGAGCCCCACATGGGGCTCTGTGCTAACAGCACAGAGCCTGCTTGGGATTTTCTCTCTCTGTCTCTCTCTCTGCCCATCCCCTGTTCCAGCTATAAATAAACTAAAAAAAAAAGCAAAGTGCTTAGATAGGCAGAAGGCAGGTCTGGGAAAGGAAAATTAATATTGTAAGATGTGATAGTGAAGAGATAACCCACAACCTGATTATGAAGTCCTTTACCATCTAGAACTGAGGCTTTCACACTTTTTTGACTATGACTTAAAGAAAAAGATAGAGGGGTGCCTGGGTGGCTCATGTGGTTAAGCGTCCGACTTCAGCTCATGATCTCACCATTCGTGGGTTCAAGCCCAGCATCATGTTCTATGCTGACAGCTCAGAGCCTGGAACCTGCTTCAGATTCTGTGTCTCCCTCTCTCTCTGCCCCTCCCCCACTGAAACTCTGTCTCTCTGTCTCTGTCTCTCTCTCTCTCAAAAATGAATAAACACTAACAAATTAAAAAAAAATAAAATTGTCAGTACTGGAATATTATAAAGAGAAAAAAAATTTTTTTTAAAGAAAAAGATATAATTCACAATGCCACCAGTTTACAAATTTCATAGATATATACACATGAATCATATTTCATGATAATATTTTTACTATGTGCAAACACTCCTATATTCTCTATTTCATGCTCAATTTTACTTTTAAAAAATGCTGTTTGCATCCCATGAACCTACACTAAGCCTTTGTGTGAATTAGAAATAAGCATTCACTCTGGGCAGTTGCAACTTGGGAGACTCCAGGCCTGGCCTTGGAGAGTGAAAAGGGCAGTGGAGGGTGTCATTATCTAAAGAAGATGCCATTTCCTCATGGTGGATGAAACTCCACAGACTTGCCCCTAACATTTGCAGAGCTTAGGGCAAGAGTACAATTAGAGGCCCACATCTTAAAGTTGTAGATCACTCTAATTGACTATTGTGTTGTTCTATTCTAAATGTGTTCTATTCTTCTAACCTGACACTTATAACTTCATAATGACCTAAAAGACCAAGTTCAAATTCAAAATTCTTAGAATCAGAGTTCAACGTTGGCATATGACTTCAATCCTGGTCCTCTTCTCTTCCTACTTCCAAGTCCATCCTATACCAAAAAGGGCCTCATTCGTATACATGTGGACTTCTTGATCCACTTGTCTTAGTTCTATTCACTATTCCCCTATCCCCCAGCAAACAGTTAGAAATAATTTCAGAACTGTTTGGACAGGGAATTCTATAGTTCTGGGTATCTGAGCCAAAATGGGGTTTTTATATGAAAGTGGCATTGCCTGAGGAGCCCAAAAGTAGGGTTCTCTAAAGCCTTGCTACTCAAAATGTGGTCCATGCACCAGCAGCATGAGTATCACATGAAAGCTTGCAAAAATCCAGAATATTGGTTGGCACCTGGCTGACTCAGTCAGTAGAGTATGTAACTCTTGATCTAGGGGTTGTGAGTTTGAGCCCCACATTGAGTGTACAGATTACTTAAATAAAATCTTTGGGGTGCCTGGTTGCTCAGTCTGTTAAGCATCCAACTTAAGCTCAGGTCATGATCTCACGGTTTGTGAGTTAGAGCCCTTTTTCAGGGTCTCTGCTGTCAGAGCAGAGCCTGCTTCAGATCCTCAGTCTCTCCCTCTCTCTCTGTCCCTCCCTCACCTGCCCCCCCCAAATAAAAATATAAAACTTAAAATAAAAATAAAATAAAATAATTTAAAAAAATGCAGAATCTTGGGCCTCATCCTAGACCAACAAAATCAGAATCTGCGGTTTAACAAGACCTCCCATTGATTTGCATGCACTTTAATTTAACACTACTACAAAGCAAGCAGGCCAGGGTAGGGGCCTCTCCCAGGTCTAAGGTCAGTATCATACCACATGTCAGGGTATGCTATGCAGGGCAAAGCAGGGCAGGTAGGGTGCAAGCTGGATTTCAGATCCTTTTCTCTTTCTTGAGCATCCTTGTGTAGAGTGCAACTGTAGGGTAAGGTTTTGACAAATTTCAGAAAGGCTTTAAACAAGAAAATGACTTAATAATGTTTATAATTTAGTTCATACTTGCTATAGGATGGATTGGTGAAGAGCAACCTGAGCTGGCTACATAATTTGCTGGGTCTAGGACAAAATAAATATGTAGGGCTTCTTGTTGAAAAAAGCAGGAGAAATGTGTTATAGGTACTAAAATATAAACCTTTTTTCATTCTTCTGCAGTCTTTTTCTTCATTTGTCATGGTACTTTCTATTTGTTATTTAACATTCTAACTAGAGAAAAATTAAAAATTTAAATTATTAGCATAAATTTTACCATTCATCTTTATATTGTGCAAAGTCAGTTTTAGATGCAAATATAAGAACAGTCAACTCATGAAGAATCATTGAAATTTTATAATTTGTATTTCATAACTGATACATGCATATGTATTTTGTTCTTTCAGAACAGTGGAAACACTGTACAAACCAGCTCAACTTTTTCTTTAACTTTTTGATAGGTGCATTTTCTACCAATACTCTTTTGCATGCTGTTGTGTCAGGAGGGCCTTGAAGGAAAAGTAAGTATGGGTTTTCCCTCCTTCTTTCTTTCTCTCTTTCTTTTAAATATTTATTTATTTATTTATTTATTTATTTATTTATTTTGAGAGAGAGAGAAAAGGAGTGTGAACAGCGGGAGGGGCAGAGAGAGGGAGAGAGAGAAAATCCCAAGCATTTCTTAGAATACCATTACCTTCTTTTTAACCTCAAAACAAGTTGATTCCCCAGTGGAAACCATGGCTTTCTTCTACTGACATACACTTAACACTTTTGCCTTGTACTCATTTGAGCCTCACTGAACTCCCACACATCGTGGGTCTACTGGAATTCTGTGCTCATGAGGCACTGTGGCCACAATATAGAAAGAGAGTGACAAGAAAAGGCAGCCATGTATATTGCCTTTTTCTCCTCTGCTCACACACATGTTCTATTGTCCCATTGGACTTCACTTATAAAATATAAATTCAAAGATAAAAATATTAAGAATTTCAAGATGGCAGGGCACCTGGGTGGTTCAGTTGGTTGTGTCCGACTTCGGCTTAGGTCATGATCTCACAGTTTGTGAGTTCAAGCCCCCCATCGGGGTCTCTGCTGTCAGCATAAAGCCCACATTGAATCCTCTGTTCCTCTCTCTCTCTGCCCCTCCCCCACTTGCTCTTTCTTTCTTTCTTTCTTTCTCTCAAAAATAAACATTCTAAAAAAAAGAATTTCAAGATGGCAACTTCAGAACATAAAACCAAGTGAAGGGCTCTTTTGAGTGAAGGTTCTGCATGACTGCACAAGTCATCTGCCCCTGACACTGGCCCTAAGAGCAACGACAGAGGAAGGAGACAAATAAAGAGGATGGTGTAATAATTGAGATGAGAGAGGATTGTGGCTGATCCTAAGGAGTAGCCTTGAAAATGAGGGAAAGCAGAGTTTCAAGAAATATTTGGACACCCAGACCAGTAGCATGTGTAGATTGCTTGGTGGTAGAGGGATAAGGGAAAGGGAAGTGAGGAATAAGTTCATGGTATGGTTTTGGCAATGGGAAGAATGGAAATGTTGTTTTCTGGGAATGTTAGAGAAAGAACTGGAATGGAGGGATGGGAAGGATGTTAAAAATGTTAGTCTGAGGTACATGTATCATATGGTAGTGATGTTTATAGACAGGATATTCAGATCTGAATCTCTGGAGAGAGATATGAACCAGAGTTATTGACTTGGAACTATAGTTATTGATTTGCTTAGGAAGAGTGTGCAAAGTAAGAAAAGGACCCAGCATACTATCTTGAGGAACATCAACATGTATATATATGGAAGAAACATCTTCAAAAGAATCTGAGGACGAGCCCTGCATTGGGCTCTGTGCCAACAGCTCAAAGCGTGGAGCCTGCTTCCCATTCTGTGTCTCCCTCTCTCTCTGCCCCTCCTCCACTTATGCTCTGTCTCTCTTTCTCTCAAAAATAAGTAAACATTAAAAAAAATTTAAAAAAAGAATCTGAGAAGGAACAGTCACAAAATGTGGAGAAAATATAGGAAAGAATAGCTTTTCAGACACCAAATGAAAAGAGAATTTCAGGAAGATAGAATGGTCAACATGGTCAGATACTGCTGACAGATCAAGCAAGGAGGGATTTAAGGTTCCCCTGGCTTTAATGACAAGTTCATCTGGGGACCTTGGCAAAGGGAATTTCAGTGGAATGGGGAGGAGAAAGGTGAGAATACAAAGGGTGAAGTGTGAGTAGAAGATCAATATATAAAGCAAGTATAGATGACTATTTCAAGAAATTTGGCTGTAAACAAGGAGCAAGGGATAACTGGTCAGTTAGAAAGGAACGCGAAGGCCAGGGATATTTTAATTTCTGCATAAAAAGATACTGGACACTTAAAGTTGGGAGGAGCCAGGAGAGAAGGAGAAGTCAAAGATAGAGGAGAAAGAAGGGATTATTTTGATATGCAGGTTTTTAATGTTTATTTCTTTCTGAGACAGAGAGACAGAGCATGAGTAGTGGAGGGGCAGAGAGAGAGGGAGACACAGAATCTGAAGCAGGCTCCAGGATCTGAGCTGTCAGCAAGAGCCCAACGCGGGGCTTGAACTCACAGATGGTGAGATCATGACCTGAGCCGAAGTCGGATGTTCAACCGACTGAGCCACCCAGGTGCCCTAATATACAGGTTTTTAAGAAGGCAGGTAAGCTCCACAAACAGGCCAGGGATTGTTGTTTTGTTCACTGTTTTGTGCCTACGGCAGTATATTTGTTTCCTTGGACTGATGTAACAAAGTACTGCAAGGTGGGTGGCTCAAAACAATAGAAATTTAATGTCTTACAGCTCTGGAGGCTCGAAGTGTGAAATCAAGATATTTTCAGGGTTATGCTCCCTCTGGAACTTTCCTTGCCTCTTCCTAGCTTCTGGTAGTATGCAGATAATCTTTGGCTTTCCTTGGCTTGCGGCTGCAGAACTTAAATCACTGCCTTCATTGCAACATGACATTCACTCTGTGTCTCTGCTTTCACATGATCATCTTCTTATGAGGACACCAGTCATATTGGATCAGGGGGTCTACCCTACTCCAGTATCACCCCATCTTAACTAATTACATCTACAATGACCCTATTTCCAAGTGAGGTCACATTCTGAGGTACTGGGGTTTAGGTCTTCAACGTGTCTCTTTTTTTGGGGGGGGCAGGGATATAACTTATAACAAATATAGGAAGTGTTGATTCAATATTTATTGCAAAAATGAATGTGATTTGTAGAACTGGAGGCAGAATTTGCCTTAGACCAGAGGGGGACACCATTCCATTATAATGAGATGGAAGGAAAAACTGGCTACATACAGTGCCTGGCATAAGGAAATCGTGTCAGCTGAAGTCTTTAAAATTCTCCATGAAGAGAGGGCTGAAATCTCTGAGGTGAAGGGACAGTTGAGGTAGGGGAGTGAGGAGTTGGGAGGTTTGGAGGAAAAAGTAAGTCTGAAATGGGGGAGAAAACTAACAAGGGAAAGGGTGACTTCCTAGAATCACTGAGGGGCTGGTTGAGAGTAAAGACCATGAATGTATAATGGCATAAATCTGCCTGACTGTATCATTTTTTTAAAAAAATGTTTATTTATTTATTTTGAGAGAGAACATGCGTGAACAGTGGAGTGGGGCAGAGAGAGGGAGAGAGAGAATTTCAAGCAGGCTCTGCACTGTCCACAGAGTCCTATGGGACCCCATGAACCGTGAGATCTTGACCTGAGCCAAAATCAAGAGTGAGATGCTTAGTCGACTGAGCCACCCAGGTGCCCTGGGAGAGTCCCCAGCCCTGCTATGCGATTTTTGCAGCAGGGCAAATGGCTGGGGCAAGTCAGCCATTTGGAGCATCAAATACTGTATATTTGATATACCGTAGTTCCCCCTTATCCACAGTTTCACTTTCTGTGGGTTCATTTACAATGCCTACATCATTCACTTCACTTCATCTCACATCATCATGAGAAGGGTGAGTAGAGTACAATAAGATATTTTAAGAAAGAACATGTTCACAGAAATTTTATTATAGTATTTGTTATAATTATTCTATTTCATTATTAGTTATTGTTATTTTTATTTTAAATTTTTAAAAAAGATTTTAGTTTTACTAATCTCTATACCCAATGTGGGGTTCACAACCCCAAGATCAAGAGTTGCACGCTTTACTGACTGAACCAGCCAGGCGCCCCTTAGTTATTGTTGTTAATCTCTTAATGCGCCTGGTTCATAAATTAAACCTTATCATAGGTATGTATGTATGAGAAAAAAACATAGCATATATAGGGTTTGGTACTATCCACAGTTTTAGACATCCACTGGGGGTCTTGGAAAGTATCCTCTGCAGATACAGGGAGACTATTGTATAATGAGGAGGTTCTTAATTATTTGTGCCGTGGACTACGTGCCACTCTGGTGAAGCCTATGGACCCCTTTTGAAAAAAATATTTTTAAGGGCATACAACAAACTACATAGGATTACATATAAAGTCTTACATTAAAATACAGTTATAAAACTATTTAAACAAATTAAATGTATGCTATAGTAATGTAGGTGTGCCATGGCCTGAATGTTAGTGTTCCCCCAGAACCCAAATGTCATAATCGTCACACCAATATGATGGTGTTAGGAGGTTGAACCTTTGGGAGATGATTAGGTCATAAGGGTGGAGCCCCCTCTTATAAAAGAGACCCGGGGGCGCCTGGGTGGCTCAATCAGTTAGGCGTTCAACTTTTTTCTTGTTTTCATTTTTAAGGACAATTTTTAATGAAATGGAGAAAAATCTTTGAAGTTATCTCTACCACACAGATGTATGCTAACTTGGCAACTAGAAGACATTGGTCAGAAATTTTACACTTGGAACTGTAGTTTTCTTTTTATTCATGGAGGAAAATTTGTCATCACAGAAAGAGTCATAATCTGGATAAAGTGAATGAATATATAGTTTACTTTCAAATTGAAGAGTAACTGACAACATGATTTTTAACCTCTTTTAAAAATTTTTTCTTACATTTATTTATTTTTAAGAGACAGAGAGACAGAACACGAGTAGGGGGAGAGGGCAGAGAGAGAGGGAGATACAGAATCCGAAGCAGGCTCCAGGCTCTGAGCTGTCAGCACAGAGCCTGACCCGGGGCTTGAACCCACGAACTGTGAGATCGTGACCTGAGCCAAAGCTGGACAGTTAACCAACTGAGCCACCCAGGCGCCCCTAACCTGCTCTTTTTCTCAAGACTGATCACTACCAATTAAGAATATTGTTGTCAATGCTATTAATAATGCTGTTAGTAAAATTAGAACACTGAATGAAAAGATTTGATTATGGGATTTTGCTTAAGATTTGATTATTTGATTATCATGACTTATGTTCATCAGAACCCCAATCCTTTATTTGGGGGGATTTCCCACTTTAAGAATCTCGGAATTGACATTTGGATGCATTTGCTCTGAATATTGAATTGGGAGAAACTGACGCAATGAAGCAGGGACCACAGAAAACTCATTTTGATGGTTGTGGCAGACCATGTAGTGATGTCAAGACCAGCAACATTCAGAAGAATGAACCTGGACTACTTTCTTATGCCATACACAAAAATAAATTCAAAGTGGATGAAAGACCTAAATGTGAGAGAAGAAACCATCAAAATCCTATAGGAGAAAACAGGCAGCAACTTCTTTAACCTCAGCCACAGCAATTTATTTGACATGTCTCTGAAGGCAAGGGAAATAAAAGCAAAAATGAACTATTGGGATCTCATCAAGATAAAAAGCTTCTGCACAGTGAAGGAAACAATCATCAAAACTAAAAGGCAACCAACAGAATGGGAGAAGATATTTGCAAATGACATATCAGATAAAGGATTAGTATCCAAAATCTAGTACACACAAAACAAATAAGCCAGTGATGAAATGGGCAGAAGAAATGAATAGACCCTTTCCCAAAGCGTCCATCTCTTGATTTCTGCTCAGGTCATGATCTCACAGTTCGGTTCATGGGTTCAAACCCCGCATTGGGCTCTGCACTGACAGTGCGGAGCCTGCTTGGGATTCATGCCTCTCTCTGTCCCCCCCCCCCCCCCCCCCCTGTTGCCCCCCCCAAAAAAAAAAAAAAATAAATAAATGTTAAAAGAGAGAGAGAGAGAGAGAGAGACCCCAAAGAGCTCCCTCACTCCCATCCATTATGCGAGGATATAATGAGAAACTGTGACCCAGAAGAGTGCTCTCATCCACCCATGCTGGCATACTGGATCTTGCACTTCCAGCCCCTATAACTATGAGAAATAAATTTGTGTTGTTAATAAGCTACCTAGTATGTGGTATATTGTTATAGCAGCCTGAATGGACTAAGATAATGTGCTTCCTTGCATTAAACAAGATCTAGTGGCAGGCTTAAAAATGACCATAATTCCTAGGTAGAAATAAGCATAAATAAAAATTTTAAATTATTTGTATATGATAGTAACTGAAATGCAATGTGTATAAAAATAGCTGTGTTTTCTATTGGTGATAAATTCATAGATACTGCTAATAGTTCTCTGGTATATTGCCTACTTTTGTTATTGAAATAAACATTACATTTCAGTTGATGCTTCATGAAACTGAAGATAATAGCTTTTTCCCTACCCAAGTTCATAGACCCCTTGATTTCCAGCATGGCTCCTTGAAGGCCAGTAGATCCCAGGTGAGAGTGCTGGGTGTAGAGAGGAGAAAATGGAAGAAATCAAAGAACTGAGAAACCAAATTGTTAAGACATTGATGTGCAGACATTGGAAACAGATGATACAGAATAGCACAGCAAAGCTGGTCCTCAACTCCTCAAAATTTAATAAGGGTAAGTAACTAGACAGTTGGAAAATAATAGCCTTAAGGCAGGACACAGGGTGGCCAGTCAGGTGGAATGAACATGAAAAAAATCAGGGGGTTGTACATAAAGATGGAGAAATAATTGTCAAGAAGTGGCAGTAGGGTGCAAGGAAGATATTGGATTTTAACTTCCACACATGAGGGAAATGGCTTCAGAAGTCTGCAAAGGGGGGCACCTAGCTCGCTCAGGTAGTAGAGCATTTGACTCTTGATCTTGGGGTTGTGAGTTTGAGCCCCATTTGGGTATGGAGGTTACTTAAAAAAAAAAAAAAAGGATGCAAGGGGAAGTGGTGCCCTCAGGAGAGAAGCACAATTTACTTAAGGCAAGGAGCTGGAAGGTATGTATAAAAACATGGCTAAGGATGTTAGGTAGTTTCTTACCCCTATAGACTGCGCAGTGTAAAAGACTGGGAGAGAAGGTACATGATGGGGTGCAGTATGGACTAGAATGGCTGCAAATGGATGTGAGAAGATACATTATCAGAAATGTTTAATTTATGGATGGTAATATAAACCCACTATCCAGAAATAACCAGTGTAGCATTATTGTTTGGAATATTTATTGCTGTAAAATTTGTCATCATGACAAAATTCAAAGCAATCGAAATTTTCAGTCTTAGGGAATTGGTTAGTTATTGAATATCCATAAAAATGAAGTTTCCTAGGGGCGCCTGGGTGGCGCAGTCGGTTAAGCGTCCGACTTCAGCCAGGTCACGATCTCGCGGTCCGCGAGTTCGAGCCCCGCATCAGGCTCTGGGCTGATGGCTCGGAGCCTGGAGCCTGCTTCCGATTCTGTGTCTCCCTCTCTCTCTGTCCCTCCCCCGTTCATGCTCTGTCTCTCTCTGTCCTAAAAATAAATTAAAAAACGTTGAAAAAAAAAAATTGAAAAAAAAAAAAAAATGAAGTTTCCTAGATGTTGCCAATGAGAATAATGAGTAGAAGAATTTTTAGAGGCATTGAAAATTGTCACTATAGAATATTAAGTAAAAAAAAAAAAAATTAGGGGGGGCCCCTGGGTGGCTCAGTCTGTTGAGCGCCCGACTTCGGCTCAGGTCATGATCTCATGGCTTGTGAGTTCAAGCCCCGTGTCAGGCTCTGTGCTGACAGCTCAGAGCCTGGAGCTTCTTCAGATTCTGTGTCTTTCTCTCTCTCTGCCCCTTCCCCACTCATACTCTGTCTCTCTCTGTCTCTCAAAAACAAATAAACATTAAATTTTTTTTTTAAATTAGGATAACAAACCATATACAGCATAATTCAAATTTTATTAAAATTTATATCTGCATACAGAAATAAATAAAACATTTTTTACAGTGGTTATCTTGGACTTGTGGAATTATGAGTTATTTTCATTTTACTCTTAATACCTTCCTTCTTTTTACATTTTTATATATTTTATAATTTTTTAATAGGTAAAAAAGAAAAACAAAAATATAACTTTTAGGAAATTAGATACATTTAAATACTCCAGAACCTGTGCCTAAAGTTGAAAATGTATATTTTACTTACTCTGGAAGTTCGTGTTCTGTACATCATTCTTTTTTTTTTTCTTCTTTTTTTAGAGAGAGCAAGTGGCATGAGAGCACATACAGGGGAGAAGGGGGAGAGAGGACAGAGGGAGAGAGAGACAGAGAGAAAGAACCCCAAGCAGGGTCCTCGCTCAGTGCAGAGCCCAATGTAGTGCTTGATCTCACGACCCTGGGATCATGACCTGAGCCAAAATCCAGAGTCAGACGCTCAACCAACTGAGCCACCCAGGCACCTCCATTCTTCATTCAAGTTAAAAATTGATAAGTAATTTAAATTCCTAGTAAATGGCAAACAGAAAACTGCATAGGAGACAGTTTATTTTTTTTAATTTTTAGATATTTATTTATTTTAATTTTTGAAAGAGAGAATCTTAAGCAGGTTCCATGCTCAGTGCAGAGCCCAATGTGGGGCTCAGTCCCATGACTCCAGGATCATGAACTGAGCTGAAATCAAGTGTCGGATGCTCAACTGACTGAGCCACCCAGGTGCCCCAGGAGATGGTTTCTTATATTTGGATTTCACTGGATCTAAATTTAAGAGGTTGTATTTATTCTATATTAAGAAGAATGTTCAAAGAAATTTGGGGTACTATAATATGAATCATCTATGAAACATTTATCTAGAGTAAACATTACCATGGTATTGAGCATATTTCCTTTCCTGAGATATGGCTGTTTATTGAGGTAGACAATGATACTATAGTCAGGACTGTTATCACTAGTTGACAGAAGAGTTTAAAGTGTATGAAACAAACTCATCTCCCCAAGATGCAACTGAAGCTGAAGTGATAAATCTCATGCTATTTTATTCATGTTAATAACTAGTTTTCTAGAGTTTTGTTAGACTCATTCAAGGAACTCTTTTTGGGGAGACTGGTGAGACATCTTGCAGATGTGTGACATTATTGCAAAGAATGGAGAGTGCTAATATCTTAGGGTAAATATATCACTTTTAATGGAAAAAAATATTTAAAGCATATTTCCTGTGGAAAGTGGCTCTTTAAGTATCAGTATATCATTGACATGCCTCAAAACATCCAATCAACTACTTACATTCAGTTTGCTTCTCTTTTTCTTGATGTTAGCAGCCATTGACAATCATTGCTTAGATACATTAATTCATTAGATGTTTGCAAAGTGGTGACATTCTAACTATGTCAATCTTTTTCATTTATTAACTAGAATACATCAATAAAGAGAAACTTTCTTACCTTCTATTTGATTATCTGTTACTAGAGTTGGTGTTGGAAAGTCCCTTTATTTGCCAGTTCTGAAATTGATAAATTGGTTTACCAACATCCTCTAACAGCATCAAAATCAGTTTTGTTTTGTTTTGGTATCATTATGAATTCATAGATTTGAACATATTTTATGTGTTTCTATCTATTGTAGTTATTATCCTTTGTAATAGTCTACATTACATCTTCGGATGGTAGAAGATACTCCAGGTTGGCTCCTTAGTTCTTTTAATACAATCTTAGCAGTCTTTGACAGCTTTCTTGCTCTCTGCTATAGGAAGGTGTACCAGGTTCATCTTATACATTTCTTGCCTCAGATCTGCAATCAGTCATTTCTCCAATGAGCCTTGTTTCCTTTTAATGGTAAATGATAGAGACCACAATCTGGGCCCTAGGGGGTAGGGCTCACATGCTTTGATGCTATGAATCACCCTTTGAGTTTCTGTTTCCTTTTTTTTTTTTCTTCTTTATTTTAGAGAGAGAGTGTTGGGGGGTGGGGAAGGGGCGGAGGGAGAGAGAGAATCTCAAGCAGGCTGCAGGCTCCACGCTCATCACAGGGCTTGATCCCACAACCCTGGATCATGACCTGAGCTGAAATCAAGAGTCAGATGCTTAATTGACTGAGCCACCCAGGCACCCCTCTGTTTTCTTTTGCAGTCGTTCCCAATTTACTCAGAGTAAAATCTTTTCTTTTTTTTTTTTTTTTTTGAAATTTTTAACGTTTATTTATTATTGAGAGACAGAGAGACAGAGCATGAGCATGGGAGGGGCAGAGAGAGGAGGAGATACAGAATCCGAAGCAGGCTCCAGGCTCTGAGCTGTCAGCACAGAGCCTGATGCGGGGCTCGAACTCACAAACTGCGAGATCGTGACCTGGGTCGAAGTCAGACACTTAACCGACTGAGCCACCCAGGCGCCCCTAGAGTAAAATCTTTTCAATGATCCATAAGGCTCTACATGAGACGCAAGTCCATTGATTTCAAAACTAGCCTAATATTTCTGGGTATATGATCAGACTCTGAGCAATGTTATTGCATTCATTTTTGAAAAAGAAATGTAATATAAGCTGAGAGTCTTCATCAGTGATGAAACTAAAAGATGAGAATTGAGATGTACCAAAGAATATAGCTTACTATTGCCTCAGAGAAGTTTAGTGAGCTTAATGTCTATGTTCTAATGTAATTAAATTGATCAACTATTGGCAACATTTTTGTAAAAATGGTTTATTAAAGTGACTTGGGCGTGCCTGGATGGCTCAGTTGGTGGAGCATGTCTCTTGATCTCAGGGTCTTAAGTTTGAGCCCAACGATGGGTATAGAGTTTACTTCAAAAGTAAATAAAATCTTTAAAAAAATATGGATTTCAAGGGCGCCTGGGTGGCTCAGTTGTTTAAGTATCTGACTTCAGTTCAGGTCATGATCACGTGGTTTGTGGGTTCGAGCTCCGCATCAGGCTCTGTGCTGACAGCTCACAGCCTGGAGCCTGCTTCAGATTCTGTATCTCCCCCTCTCTGCCTCTCACACTCTTTCTCTTTCTTTCTTTCTCAAAACTAAATTAACATTAAAATTAAAAAAAACCAATACGGATTTCAGGCTACTATTGATATAGCAGGGTTAAGCTTAATCTGAGATTCAGATTTGTCTGGACTCATGAGGCTGAACCTTCTAGATTCTCAGGATGAATTGCAGGGTGAGAGTCTGCTAAGAAGAGATTAGAGATGTGGCAGAGAAAGATAGGGAAGTTCTAAACCCAAGCCTGACTACCAGGTCCTGGTAGACCTGACCTGGTCCTGGCACCAGGTCTTAGTGCCATGGAAAAACATCTAGGATATGTTTTTATTTTTTATTTTGTTTTTTAAAGTAGGCTCTACTCCCAATGTGGGGCTTAAACTCATGACCTCGTGACCAAGAGTTGCATGCTCTACAGACTGAGCCAGCCAGGTGCCCCTCATGGAAAAACATCTATGAAAAAAAGCTGAAGGGACTGTTTTTTGAGGGGCTTTGTGAGACAGAAGGAACAAGAAGAACTGCACAGATTTCTCTTTTATGAGGCATAGCAGTAGGAGAAGGATATGAGAATACAACACGTCTCTGGACCATGATAGTGTCAGCAAGAAAGGAGACTTTGATGCTTAGTGGGAGGCACTGGATGTATGGGGGTACCCAATAAAGGGGCCATAGTAATAGGCAGAATATCAGGAAGAGCATTGGGAGACTTATTTGTGAATACATGTGAGATACTCTAATGGGCCTCTCTGAAGGAACTTTATACGGGCTAGAGGTCCTGTGTTAACAGATGGGCAGTGAGCCAGTACAACATAATGTGATTTTACCCACTCTCACAGATTAATGAATTTTGAGGAAATTTATATTACCACTGGAAAAAACTGGGACATTACACTTATTGGACTGAATACTGGACTGAAAAAGGGATAGAAGATATTGGTTGTCATTTTGGACATTAAGTAGCTGGGTTACCTTGGGCAAATCAAAAATCTGAACTTAGATTTAGAAGGGTCTTCAAAGTTGATTAGGGCCAGCCTCCTTCCTCCAACTCACACTGACAAGAGACTATGATATGGAGGCTGTACATTCTCATATTGGGAACTTCATTTTTAGGTTCGTTTGTGGATGGTCTCTTTTTATTTATTTCATTGATCTCCTTTATGCCTTCTAGAGAAACATTTAAGTTAACTACTCCTTTGGGGAAGGTATTTAGTGGGGTAAGAACACCATCTCTGTACTTAGACTGCCAGATTTTAAATTCCAATTCCTTCACTTCCTATGCGACCTTTGTTAGGTTACCTTTCTAAGTTTCAATTTCCTCATCTGTAAAATGGGCATACTAATAGTACCTACTGATGCCTGGGTGGCTCAGTTGGTTAAGTGTCCGACCCTTCATTTCAGCTCAGGTCACAATCTCACAGTTTGTGAGTCTGAGCCCCATATTAGGCTCTGTGCTGATGGCATGGAGCCTGCTTAGGATTCTTTCTCTTCTCTCTCTGCCCCAACTCTGCTCATGTTCTTGTGTGCTCTCTCTCAAAATAAGTAAATAAACTTAAAAAAATTAATAGTACCTACCACTTCGGATTATTATTATTACTATTACTCCATCTGATACACTTTCAAATATCTAAAACTAGTCATCGTGTTTTTCATTTTTTTGATGTTTAATTATTTGGGGGGGGGGGTGCAGAGCTCAAGCAGTGGAGAGGCAGAGAGAGATGGACACAGAATCTGAAGCAGGCTTCAGGCTCTGAGCTGTCTGCACAGAGCCTGATGCAGGGCTCAAACCCACAAGCCATGAGATCAAGATCTGAGCTGAAGTCAGATTCTTAACCGACTGAGCCACCCAGGCACCCCTAAAATAGTCATCATGTTTTCCCTTGACTTTCATTTCTTTAGGTTAAATATTTCCAAGATCTTAAAAGATCACCTAAAATGACATGGTTTCTAGAACCTTTGTCTTCTTTTTTTTGATACTTCCTAGTTTGTCACTGTTTTCTTAAATGTGGCACCAAAACTAAAAAACAATACAAAATACATTAGATGATGAAATCATTCCTTCCACTGACCTGGAACTTAACCAGCTTATATTTTAAATATCTCAATCTTAGTTTATCACATATAAAATAAATGAATACTAAATAATGCCTACCTTGGGGAGAACCCAAGAAAATATATGTCAAAGTATTGTGAAAAATAAAAAGAGCTATGAAAGTGTCAGTAACTATTTTATATTAAGCATCTTTCATTAAATAGGGAACAATATCATGATAGGTGTGACCTATCAGTTATAAAAAATGTTAAGTTAAAACTTATTGTAATCTTTTTTTTTTTAAGTTTATTTCATTTATTTTGAGAGTGGGAGGGGAAGGGAGAGAGCGTGAGCAGGGAGGTGCAGAGAGGGAGAGAAAATCCTAAGCAGGCTCTGCTCTGTCAGCACAGAGACCTACATGGGGCTTGATCCCACAAACTATGAATCATTGCCTGAGCCAAAACCAAGAGTCAGATACTTAGCCAACTGAGCCACCCAGGTACCCCAAAACTTACTGCAATCTTAATGTTTCTATAGAAAAAGGAAATTTTAGACTGAAATATTTAGTAAGCCTAAATAATTTGTTATATGAGGTGATTATGAAAGAAGTAATTTCATTTATATTAAAAAGTTTTTCCTGTGAAGCATAAGACCTCAGACAACATTCACTTTCTATCCAAGATAGTTTCATTTCAATTTCTGGTTTCTTTACTGATTTATTTTTATTTTTTAAGTAAGCTCTATGCCCAACATGGGGCTTGAACTCACAACCCCAGGATCAAGGGTCACATGCTCTACTGACTGAGCCAGCCAGGTGTCCCTCTTCCCTAGTATTTTTTATTGAGAAATTACCTATTTCTCAAATAATTGAACTTGATGATGAAACAAGTGGAGAGGAAGCTTTGTGACTAGCAGCTGTGTTTGCTAATATTCAATAAGAAAGTACATTGTAGATTTAGTTCCAGTGTAATAAATAGAAACCTAAAGGGAAAATGTATAAAGCCAGAGAGATTACATTGCATGGGCTTTTTTCATAGTTATTACTCATAATTCTTTAGCTAAATATAAACTCCCAAAATTATAGCAGTGGCCATTTATCCTCTGCTTCTTAAGTCTGTTAGAGCTGCCATAACAAAATATCACAGACTGGGTGGCTTAAACAATAGAAATGAATTTTCTCTCACAGTTCTGGAGGCTGGAAGTTCAACATTCTGAGGCCTCTTGTCTTGGCTTGTGGGTGGTCACCATCACACTGTGTGCTCATGTGACCTCTTCTTTGTGGGTGTGCTAGGGGAGAGGGAGAGAGTGAGTTCTCTGGTGTCTTTTTTTATAAGGACACTCCTCCTCCCAGATCAGAGCCTTACCCTTATGAGCTTATTTAAACTCAGTTAACTTCTTTTGAGCTCTGTCTACAAATATAGCCAAACTAGGGTTAGGGCTTCAACATATGGATTTTGGGGAACACAAGTATTTGTTCAAAACACCTTCCAACTTTTATTTCTTTTACCCCTTTTGGAGAGGTTAAATCACATCATTGTTGCCCACCTTAGATACACAAATTGAATTCCATTTAGACAATTTCTTATGGGAGTCATTACATTGTTCTAGGCAAAATTTGAGATTAAACGGCAGTTTATTTTTGTAAAGGATTCACATTCTAGGGCCAGAGAGAGAGAAACCAACAATCAGAATACAACACACTATGGGTCATTTTGTGGTATAACTGGAGAGGGCCTTATTTTACCTAGTTTTCAACAGTAAGTTTTCATGGTACATATGATCTTTGTCTCACTTGGGACCCTCACTTGTTTTGTGTTTTTCCCTAATCAGACTGGATCTCAAGGTTAATAATTTTAATAACACTTTTACCAAATCAATTCTCTTGGCTTGTTATTGTTTTGCTCTTCCTGGCCACTTTATTCCTATTTTAGATGAATCCACTGATCTGCTTCCTGCTCCCAGGCAGATAAATCCCATAGGAGAACAGTGAATAATTATGCTGATTAACTATTAAAATCGGTAGTTTTTAGCCTCAGCAGGTACTTTGGCTCTGTAAGACAAACCTCTAACTTGTCTGTAGCTAACTCCACTTTTCTAAGTCTGCAGTGTCTGATGAAAACCCTTATCATACTTCCTAAATTCCTTATCTTATTCTTTCCTGAAGACTACTTTGCCCGATAATTCACAAAGTCTTTCTCAGATATTAACTCCTTCAATTTCTATGCTAAGGCTCTGCATTAAATCAAGGCTATCTCCAGCCCTATAGCCCAATTATTTGCTTAGTTTTCACTCTTGCTTTTATTCCAAAACTCCTTGATTTTCCATCTAGTTCCTTTTCTTGATATAGCAGTTGGACTTGACAATAGATTTCTGCTTCTCAATTTTTGTCCCAGGCACAAAATAATCTCCAGGATTTTAACTAAACCCAGAATCCCCTACTCTTAGAATGTTCCAGGACTCAACTCTTGGACCACTCCTTTTATCTATATTCACTCCTTTGGTGATCTCATGTAATCTTATGGCTTTAAATACACCATCCACATGTGGATGATTCCCAATTTTATTTCTCCAGCTCAGATCTCTTAACTCTGTACTTCTCTAAAACTTATGTTTTCATGGGTGTGTATCAAAGGAAAAACTCATCAAACTGTACATTTAAAAATGTACAATTATACTTTATATAGTTAGGAGGCAAGGATATGTCAAGTTTACTGACCTAAGTAACGCATTATATGTGTAAATGTTATTTTCCTCAAATGCTAATTTCTGAGTATTCTTAAATGCTTTTTACATTATTAATACTATTTTGAAAAGAATTAGAATCAACTGAATGAGCATAATTAAGTTCCCAAAAAGGTTCGATTATAGTGTACTCAGGGGTTCTGTGACATTAACTCATTTTGTTGTAACTCAGCCACATGGCATGACAGGACTCTAGCAGTGGACTAGTAATAAGGGGAAGAGGCCAGGTCTTGTAAGAATGAGACCAAGGAGTTCGATTGTCATTTTGAAAAGATACCCTCTCCTCCACCCCAAGATGGTCCATAAACCTTCCAGCACCTCATGGCAAACTTGTGCTTTGATCTGATCTTCATACATATGCAAATAAGTAGAATCAGTGAGGTGCAGCAAGGCCAGAGGCAGTGGCAATATTCAGCCAGGCAATTATAATTACTATACTATGCTGTGAGTGCTACTTGGATCCAGAACCAAGCTTTTGGGAGGAAAGATGAAAAAGAGAGTCCCACCTAAAGGAAGGAAGGACCAGCAAAAGATAAGCAGACTATCCTAGAAGGCTGGAATTCAAATAAATATTCTAACTGGGAAATTGGGTGTTAAAAACCTGAGCACAACCAAGATTCCTCACAGGGTGGGTAAACAGTTAAGGATTTATGAAGTGTATTATCAATTCAGAGAGCACTTGATTGGGAAGTGCAGTTGATACTAGATTTCTGGCAACAGAATTTTAGAAAGCACCAAATGGTAGGCTTGAGCCTACTATATTTGAAGATAACCTGGAAGCGTGATGGAAGGCATAAAGCATTCCTATTGGTTAAAGCCACTAAAGCCAGACACATGTAGGTTTTGCTTTCAACTTCTGGTATCAGTCCTAACCAAGCAGATCCCAGTCTATTATAGCCGTCGTCTTTTATTCCTCAGGTCTTGAAAGCTTTGTCTCCATTAAGTTCTCTATTAAATTGCACATATGCTCAGAGGGTTAAGTCCCTTAGTCAGGGACTTGAAAGGAATACCTGGTATGTTAACATTCATAAAACAGAAGGCTAGTAGAATGACAGTCAACACCATGTTGTATGAATGAAAAATACCATTTAGGTATATTACAGGTTTGAAACAATTAGTAATTTTAATGGCAGCTAATTATAACATGTTGAGCTTTCAAGCTTAATTTCACTAAAGCGTACCTTTTTGGATCTGACTTACTTGTTCAAGTGTACACTCTGTATAGAGTCAAAGGGACTAAATGTGATTTTCTGCTATGTGCCTTCCCCCTGAAAAAAATGTTTTAGGGAATTCAAATAACCATAGGTTTTTACTGTTGTCACCCCAAAACATTTCAGTCTATCTTCTACCTTATTTGTCCTACATCTAACCACACAATTGATACCTAAATTTCAAATTCATCATTCTGAGGTCCTGGAGCATATAATCTTTGCTCCAAGTGTTTATGCCAAAAATGTTATCTTTCTCACATCTCATCTGAGATGGTTTTGACTCAAATCCACTTGTTCAATCTCAAGACATTTTTTCTCACTTTATAGCCTGCCTTTGGTTTTCTTGGCATTTCATGTCGCTATTAACAAAATGAGGACATAGGAAGTGTTTTACTTCTAACCTCCTTAGCAGAGCCCAGTAACACTGCAATCCATAAAATGCACATTATAATAAACTAAAGATATGCGACATATTACCAGATCAATTGAGAGGGAAGAAGCAACAACAGAAATTGCAGGAAGAGGTCAGAGTGCTCCAAAGCAAATTTTATCTATTTCACAACTTGTTTTGAAGTGAGGTGCCAGCTTTGACAAAAGGCTAGACAGTTTCTTGAAAAGGTTGTACAGACCCCAATCACTTTTCTTTTGTTAATATATCAAAATCCCATTACACATGTAATCTGTTATACCAAGTGGCTTTTCCCTTTGTACCTACTCACTAAATGGCATGGTTGTCACTGAGCCTCTTAAACTACATGGGTCCAACGTTGTATTTGCACTAAGAAAACATTTTAGGAAAAAAGGTAGTTCATAATCATAAGCTGACAAGAATATTCTTTTGACTAACACTGAAGTATAGGCTTAGCAACAATTTATTCATGTAGCTATTTAGGGAAAATGATCATGCATGGGGCCAAACCATCTTGGTTAGATCAGATGCTATTACTGTCTACACTAAATCCATTCTATGCAATGTTTGGTTTTATCAGTGAACTTCCCCCATGACCCGTTGTCATGCTGTGCTCTCTTCATTTTCAGCATTCCACATTTTTCCATCTTTTTTTTTTAAAGTAGGTTTCTTACCCAGCATGGAGGAGCTGAGATGTTTTACTGAGCCACCAAGGTGTCCCTCACATTTTCCATCTTAAGCATCCTTTCAAACTATAATTCATTAGGACCAAACATTCCAGAAATCAGTAATTAGAACCAGTAATACCTGTTATTTTCCCCTCCCCCAGTAACAGACTCAGTCTTTCCGTTTTGCTCACCACTAATCCAGTAATATTCAGTACGCTACAAAACCCAACATGATCTGTACCGTGTGATACTGCCAAAATGAGTCATCTCTCCATAAAAATCTAAGGACTTTTCCACAATATTCAGTGTAAATTTTCACTCAGCTTTAATTACAATCGTAGATTTTAAATTCAAACAGGTGGCCAAAGGTGAAACATTCACAATAAGCTGATTACAAGTCTGGTTAACTGAAATCAAAGACTTCTCCATTAAAAACATGTACCTTCCTTTGCATTCCTGTATTTAAAATAGAAACAGATCTACAAAGTAATCTGCTTAACAGGTTAGGATTCTCTAGGGCAGTATGACATAAAAAGTAATGGCTTAAATCTTACAAATACATTAATCTGAATCTGATGCGGTTTCATAACCTGTTTACAGAAATAAAAAAATATTGTCTTGATTTGTAGGTTTTCTTCCCATGTCAGTTAAATGAAGAGCTTTTCCTTATCGATTTTTCACAAGTAAATCTGGTGGTATTAACCCTAGAAAAGGAAAAACATTTGAGATTTACAAGACTACCAACATCAGAAGAGCCAAAGAATTTTTAAAAATATCATTGTCCTTATAATGGTCTATCTCAGAAGCCAGATCCGTATAAGTTTTCTCAACAGATATTCAGGTTCGGGATAAGATCATCATGGATTAAGACCAAGGACAAAGTACTGATGAACTGTTAAGGGAAAAAAATCTCCACTCACAGAAATGGGTTACATCTTAGGAAGGTCACAGCAAACTGGCCCCTTTCAATGGAAAGACAGCGACCCCTCACTGTTGGCAGAGAAAAAAAAAAAAAAAAAACCACAACACATTTTGAGGTAGCAGTTCTCCCCCTGTAAGATTTATAACCTAACAGAACCCTCTCAGTTATAAAATCCAGACTATAAAAACTTCAGTCTTATCTCAGAAGCCGAATCCGTATGTTTTTCTTCAGGTGGTCAGCTTCGGGATAGATTTCATCATTGATAAGACCATAATCCACTAAATTATGTTACAGTGAAATTTACCGTAAGCCAAAGCAACTTTAAGAGGTAAGCACTGTATTAGAAACACTACAGTTGATCTTGTAAGTCACACAACTTACTTTAAAAATTACGTTGCTAGCCAGTGACATTTGTAGGTCTGTTAGTATTCATCAACTCCCAGGATGCTGTTCAAGGACAAAAAAAGTTTTCATTTTAATCTACATATGGACTAATCGCACTGAATCAAAGTAGCCCAACAGTCAAATTATTAGCCCAACACATACCTGGGTAAAATGGTCAGGTTCCAACCAAGTAATTTCCCAGCAAATATTCCCTCACGTATTTTCTAGTTTTCCTTTGTATCTAGTAGGAAGCAAATTTCAAATGATGCACCATCTTTTCCTGTAAATCAACAGGTTTATTTCTTCAGTTTAAAAACTAAGCTCAACAGTACTTACCTGAACATCTCCAGGTAACAGCTCCGTTATGCCACTGAGAGCCATTGTTCCTGAAGGGGACCAAAATATTTAAAATTAAGCATTCTTACAGAATGACAGTTGAAGGTTTTCAGTACTAAAATCTTCCCAATCATTAATCTGGTTTGCACACAGCGCCACCTGGGCACAATACAACTCAATCTCAGGCAACGTCAGGGCTGCCCATTTTCAAATGACCTTTTTGATCCGCGACGAGAAAACGACACTCTCCTTATAAAAGGCCTCTTGCTCAACGTAAAACTCCCTGCCCCAAATACCGGGAATATGGTTTTCCCGCCGCCGCTCAGGCTTGGCCAGCCAGATGTCGGCGTTTAGCAAGCAGGCCGCGCACACCGCTCGTGGCCATCAGCACCAGCCTCCACACGCCTAAGCTCGAAGCCTGCCGCCACCACTACCACTCAGGACACGTGGCGGCCCGGCTGCGTGTTTTCCACGTGTAAATTCTCTACACACAGCACCCTAAACTCAAATCTCCAATCTTCTCACAGTGCTGCAGCGAACCTCAGTCTATTCCAATACAGCCCGCTCGGGTCCTCGCCCACAGCGCCCACTCACCAAAAACGACACAATGCCTCCGAAATGCAGACGTAAAAGGCCGAGCTGCGCTGCCAGCAGTTCCCTTTATAGCCTCCCCTGAGTCAGACCGAGGCCGCCCCACCCTCTCGCGTCTATTGGACTTGGGAGATGACGGGGGCGTGGCCGTTGAGAGAGCGGGAGCGCGCGCGGCGGCTCTTTTCTTTCGGGGGCTGCTTCCGGGGCGTGGTGCGCGCGTCGCCCGCCCGCTGCACGCCCGCCCAGTCCCCGGTGCGCGCCCGCTGCGCTCGAAGATCCGTCGCTTCCGAGTCTAGCTCTACGTGGCGTGGGAGTGGCGCCAGAATTCAAACCAACAGCCGCAGTTGGAGGCGAGTCTACCGCCTGCCCCGGGCCAAATGCGCCCTGAACAGATTGGCCGGCTTGGGGCCGGCAGTGGGCTTGAGTTTTGTAGCGCAGGACGGCCTCAGCATTTGACCATCTCGAAAAGTCGGGCTGACTTGGCGCGGCGGGAGTTGACGCCCAGCGGGCGCCGCAGGAGCTGGCGGGCACTGGTCTCCGCACTCCCAGAAAGATAAATTGGCGTGCAGAAGTGCTTAGGTGAAAAAAGTATGTGAAAGCACCGCCTTTCTCTTGCGGTCCACGGCGAGAATACCGCGCCTCTGCGGGACAGCCGGCCCGCCGCGCCGCACGCGGCCCAGTTGCGCCCCAGTGCGGGCGTCCGCGGCCTACCCGCCCCACCCCATCCCTGTGCTTCATTGTGCCAGGCGCTGCTGTTTCGTTACGTGGTCTGCGCGTAGAGTTCTCCCCGACGCAGCCAACCCGAGAGGTAAATACCCCATTTGGTGGAGGAGAAAATTGGTCCTAAAGCAGCTAAGTAATTTGTCTAAATTGACACAACTGAAAAGCTTTGCTATTTTTAATTTGTTTGACCGAGTTCGTTATAATGAATGCAAGAGAAAATTTAGTTTGAGAAATATCCCAGAATACTATATACAAACGACTCTTAAAAAATTAAGTAGCCAAGATTGTATTAATTAATATGTGTAAGTGAATACATGTGTATGCACACACAAGCACACATGACATTTGAACATTCTAGCATTTGAAAACTCAGGCCTTCATGACACTCATTACTAATTATTATTTATGTCTGGGTTTGTTTATTGTCCTCCCCATGTCTAAGGAACACATGGTTTTGTGTCCACTTTTTATTATTCGGCCTTAGAACAGTGTTCTGTCCAGCATAAAGTAGGTTGTCTGTAACTATTGGTTGAATGAATAAATGAATATATGTGGTGGCCTTTTAGAAAATTAAAATGAAGACCAAATTGCAGCTTAAAGGATAATAGTGTAAATCAAATTTCTGTAACAGGGACCTAAGTGATGAAATATTTACTTGGCTAGGCATTACATAGATATTTTAACAGTATTTTGTAATGTAAATGTAAATTTACATGTTGGTCATAGTAAAAAAAAACTAAAACAGTACAAAAGGATATAAAAAGCAAAAAGATCCTTTCCATATCACTGGGAATCTCTTCACTGTTAGCAGTAACCACTATTAACAGTTTTTGAAACTTTTGAATTGTATATGCATATACAAATATTTCTATGCAAATACAAATACATATTTTTTAATATTTTATATGTACAGGTAAGATCTGCATACTTTTCTGCAACTTTCTTGCCCCTCATAAATTTAAACATTTTTTCATACCGGTACTTATAAATTAACTTATTCTTGTTTATAGCCTGCATAGTATTCAGTTGGATATATCATAATTTATTTCCTCAGTTTCCGGTTTTTCACTATTTCAAATTGTGCTGAAGCGAATTACAGATATATTATAGGGATCTTGTTAGAAGATCTGCAAGATCAATTTCTAAAGGTGAGTCAAAGGTTATGTGCACTTAAGTTTGTGATAGATACTGCTGAATTGTTTGTACCATCCTTCCACTACCACAAAATAGTCGTGTTGTGATGATATATTGAAGAGTGTTTTGCTAATTGAAAAACATGCATATTACTTTATGGGATGGCAGTTATTACACAATCAAAATTGAAAACTATTTCTCCGTGTTATCTTTGAATCACTGCTGTGTTGAAGACCATCAAAAGCAGTATGAAACAATAATTCCCTACCCTGACTTATCAATTGAATTACTTGGAGAGCTAAAAAATATCAGATTTTTGGGCCCTAATGTGCAACAACCAAAGAAGAATCTCTAAAAATGGGACCCAGGGAACTTTTTTTTTTTTTTTAATGAGAGAGACAACTGACAAGTGGGGGAGAGGGAGAGAAGAGGGAGAATCTTAAGCAGGCTCCATGCGGAGCATGAGCTTGATGTGGGGCTCAGTGCAGGGTCTCCATCCCGTCCCTGGAATCATGACCTGAGCCAAAATCAAGAGTTGCTCAACTCTTGAGTCAGTGCTCAACCGACTGAGCCACCCAAGCACCCCAACCCAGGAAACATTTTTAAACAACCATATGAGCCAATGCTGTTCAACAGGAATATAACATGAACCACAAATGAGAATTGCATATGTAACTTTGAATATTATAGTAGCCACATTTAAAAAAATAAAAAGATTTGGATATAATTAATTCTAATGCATTTTATTTAACCCAATATAACTAAAATATTTTCATTTCAACATCTGATCAACACAAGTTATTGAGATATTTTCCATTCCTTTTTTGTACTCAGTCCTTGCAATCCAGTGTGTATTTTACAGTCACAGCATATCTCGGTTTGACTGTCCACATTTCAAGTGTCCCATTGCCATATGGCTAGTGGGTACTTTATTGGATGGCACAGGTCAATGGTGATTCATATACATATAGAAGTTTGAGAATCACTGTTTTAGGGTAAGTGTGGTACAGCATACCTGAAACATATTCCAGTCTTTAAAGAAAAAAAAAATTTCCATATTAGCTTTTGACTCCAACTAATAACTAACACATGCAATGCAAAATAAAATGAATTCAGAACTTGCTTATTGACAGCACTGCCCTCCAGCGAACATGAGCGATGGCTGAAGCTGTTACACAACTCCTTCAAGGTGTTTATCTCTTCAAGAAACAGAAAAACAGTGAGGGATGAAGCCATCAGTCATTGCTCCTACACCTAAAACAGTCAAGCAAATTGCTACCAAATATTTGAAATGATTAAAGAAAGACCATATAAAGGTCAGAACTGAAATTTAAGTGTCCTTGAAAAAGGGATACAGGTGTGCTCTTTCAAAGGGGCACACGTACCCCAATGTTTATAGCAGCACTATCATCAATAGCTAAAGTATGGAAAGAGCCCAAATGTCCATCGATGGATAAATGGATAAAGAAGATGTGGTATATATATACAATGGAATATTACTCAACAATCATAAAGAATGAAATCTTGCCATTTGCAACTATGTGGATGGAACTAGAGGGTATTATGCTAAGTGAAATTAGTCAGAGAAAGACAAATATCATATGACTTCACTCATGAGGACTTTCAGATACAAAACAGATGAACATAAAGGAAGGGTAGCAAAAATAATATAAAAACAAGGAGGGGGACAAAACATGAGACTCTTAAATACAGAGAACAAACTGAGGGTTGCTGGAGGGATTGTGGGTGGGGGGATTGGCTAAATGGGTAAGAGGCATTAAGGAAGACACTTGTTGGGATGAGCACTGGGTGTTATACAAAGGGGATGAATCACTGGAATCTACTGAAATCATTACTGCATTATATGCTAACTAACTTGGATATAAATTTAAAAATTAAATAAATAAATAAATAAATAAATAAATAAATAAATAAAAGTATCCTTGAAGAACCTAACATGCTAAAAATAGTTCTCATATTCTTAACATACTTTTAGATGAGATCATCATTTTAATAATTTTTTGGAGGAAATATTCATTGAGCCTGTGGTGCATGCCGTGTGCTTCAAGGACAGCTAATACAAATACACAGAAGTCCTTGTCCTTCCTGAAAGAGTTTAGAGTTTAATAAGAAGTCTGTAAACTTAATTTTAGATATCTCTGCTTTAAAAATTAAAATCATTAAAGTCTTTTTGATGAGATCATAATGTGAACCAAATAGTGTTTTAGGAAGTGTTTGGAGGAAAGATTAAAAAGCACAGTTTAGAAATTAGTGCAGTCATTTAGATGAGATATTGTGAAGGACACCACTATAATGTTGGCAATGGAAATGGAAGGCAGGGAAGAGAAGAACACACAGAACTTAAAGTGGTGTCAAGTTCTTATGTGTATTAGATCATGTAATCTTCAAAACAATCCTGGTATGTATTTTTAACCTTGTATTAGAGGTAAAAAAAAAAAAAAAAAAAAAAAAAAAAGAGGCATAGAGATCTCAGTGAACTCACATTCCCAAGTCTTTCACCAAATTCATAATGTCATGAGGGCATGATATTGCTGTGTTAAAGGAAGAAAAAGTAGGATGTGATGATGAAATGTGGGAGAAGAGAGAAAACAATGGAGCCCAGGCAGCCAAGAGAATGACAGCTCCATTGAGAGGAAGAGGTAAGTCAGAAGTTACTGATTTGGGAGAAGTGAAAAGAAGATTCATTTTTGCTTGTGCTAAATATGGGGTAGAACATTGAGTTCCATTTGTCCAGTGGATAATCAGAAATGTAGAAATGAAGCCCAAGAGAAAAGTCAGGGCTGGAGAAGGCTCATTGAGCAAATGAAGGTAAAGAGGATGATTGAAGTTTTGTGTACAGACAAGTGTGGGAAGAAAAGAAAGAAAACACCAACAACAGTAGCCTAGAACCAGTACCATAGTGTAATCAGATATACTGCAGTAGACAGCTTTTGAAAACATTTCAATATACACAAAGATCTGGGTAGATAATTCATGAGAATAAAGTTCACTATTATAACTTTTTCTTAAATCATGGTAGAAGTATATATACCATATTAAATAGCATAAGCATAATTATTCCAAAGCAGAAAAAAAAATCAGACTTCCAATATTAGAATTAAAGAATCTTCTCTTAGTACAATGTTCTTTTGTTTTCCTAGTTTCTAAACTGAACTCGTCAGTAAATTCTAGGTTTGATGGCAGAACACACAAATGTAATTTGAAGAAAATCTTGTGAAAACTCTGAAATAGTAAAGTGTTAAGTTCATGGAATAAAATTAAAGAACTTAAATTAGAGGAAAAGCCTTGTATATGTGGCAACATCAAGGACAGTTTGATACTTGAGTCCAAAGTTCAGAGGAGAGGTCAAGGCTTGAGTGTCTTTGGCATAAGTAAGATATTTAAAACATGACACTGAGGTCATCAGGGAAAGAGTATAAATAAAGAGGAGAAATCCCAGGACAGAGCAGAGCCTTGGTGTCCTGCTAACTTTAGGGTTTTAGTAGAGAAGGAAGTGACAGCAAAGGAAACCCGCCTAAGGGGAAAACTGGACAGTGTGATATCTCTGAAAGAGGTAAACAGGGAGAGAGATTCATTTATTCATTTGGGATGCTCCCGAAAGGACAAGTACAATAACAGAAATAACCTTTGGGTTTGGCAACATGAAGATTACTGGTGATCTTGTAAACATGGTCTCAGTGAAATAGTGATGATGAAGAGATGAAGATGAAGATAATGCCTTGGGCCTGGAACATTTGCTTTCACAAAGATAAGGAGTCCTGATAGCCTGCTGGGCATATGGATTTATCTGGGATTATCTTTCCTGATTCAGGATTTCATATGTCCCTCTTTGTTCTGCTTAAGGCATGTGCCTCATAAGGCACCACACCAACCCTACTGCAATATCTGTTTCTGGTGGGAAGGGAAGAGTGTTCTTCACCTGCTACATAAGAGGATTGAGTAGAGACTATCTCCCTGTGCCAACTTTGGGGCAAGATGCGCTGGCCATGATGGACTGACACTCAGTATTGAAGCTGATCTTGCTCTATCTCTGTGAATAAAGTATTATTCCATCCAGTGCCTGTGTGAGTCTTGTCTTTCTTGGCAGTGCCAACACCTGAAAACTCTTGCAGTAGGTTGACATCTTGCCACTGCTTTTCCTGGTGTTTGGTAACAGGTGTCAATTGCTCAACAGTTTAGTGCAGTGAGCAAGGTCACCAACCATGTTAGTACATGATGCAGATGCATGGCGTTCCCCAGTCCAGCCATCCTAGAATGATGTCAGCTTCCTGGGGGGAGGAGGGCCTGACTGAGATACTGTGCTGTCTCTGGATGAGTGGGAATAAGTGAAACGTAGGCAGTCTCCCTGTCACCAAGGATAAACTGGTGTGATGGATGAGGGCAGAAATGCAAGAGGTGGGCCCTAAAAATATTGGGAAGTTAACCTGGCTTCTGGCCATCTTCATACTTCCACACTGTCCTCTAACTCCCACATGCCAGGAGCTGCAGATGACACTCAAGGGGGGGTCAAAGGCCCCTGTGTAGGAAGCTCTCTTTGATCCGAGTTGCTTAAGAGCCCCAAGTAAGACTTGTTTTCACTAAATGCAAACCACCAGTGATGTTGCTGAACATGAAACTGATCAAATGAGGTCCTTTTTGGAGAGTGAAATACAAAAACTGAAAGATAGATTTGGGCGGAGGCCAGGGAATTCTCATGCAGCTTGGTTGGTGCCCCTGTTCGACGAGAAGGCCTTGCAGACCCAAATGTCCCAGGCTGAATGATGCAGTCGAAGCTAACCACTGACCTTTTGCTGCAGTGCATTTTAAAAATCTACATTGAGTAGGGCAACCAACAGGACGAAGAGTGCATGTCACTTTTTTTTTTTTAATGTTTATTATTTTTGAGAGAGCGAGCAGGAGAGGGTCAGAGAGAGAGAGGGAGGCAGGATCTAAAGCGGGCCCTGTGCTGACAGCAGAGAGCTCAATGCAGGGCTTGATCTCACAAACTGTGAGATCATACCTGAGCTGAAGTTGGACATTCAACCGGCTGAGCCACCTAGGTTCCCTTCAGTCCATGTTACTCTTGATCTAGATTGCAAGGAGTATGAGAACAATATTCTTAACTGTGAGGACTTCCCTAAGACTAAGACCCCCTGGAAAGCCATTCATAAAGCCACAACTGCATTTCAGGTAAAAGCCATACCTGATTATGTGACCCTGTGTCTGGGTACATGGATGATGTATTGGAGGCCTTCATGCAACAGGACCCTTCCCAGTGGAAGACCCCGCTATCACTGCTGTTGACCCTGAAATGACTGTGAGGGAAACAATGGAAAAGCTCCACTGAAAAGTCTTGCTTGGGATAAAAACAAAATGATTTCAGTGGTTTCCAACAACTTGGGCTGAACAGATAGAAAACAAACAAGGGGAAGCCATGCCCAGAGGGCCAAAAGGTGAATTCAAGAGATTACAAAGGGGGAAAAAGGAGAATAGGGTTGATCCGCAGAGCAATATGGCTTTGATTGGTAAAACTGGATAGATAAACGAAAGTAATGAGATTCCTCCAGAAGACTTCCACCCATGCTATGTGGTAGAGAGAAGTCCCTCTAAATTGGGGGTTAAGGCCCTAGTTCCATATTCCCATGTGATAGCCTGAGTGGTACAGGTCTGACTCAGACCTCCAAGCCATCCAAAACCAACAAGACTCAACAAACTCACTAGCTAAGGTGGTGATAATTGAACAGCCTTGATTATCTGTTGGCAGAACAGTGAGGCATTTGTATTATTGCCAACTGTTGTAGACTCTGGGTCTGGAGTTCTGTCTTGTCCAGCAAGAAAATGGGATGCAGGATTTAAAAATACGAGAGGCTAATGTCTGGGAGGAGACAAGAGCCCAGAGTAAGGGTCCTTGCTCCATTTTTATTAGGATAAGAGGGCTTAGAAACATGGTAATGGACATGCACAAAGAGACAATGAAATCGTGAACATTAATTAACTCATGGGCATGAGGCAAAGGGGGTTTTGAAGATGTGTGGTGTTAGGGGTTTGGGTCAATACAAAACAAAATCCTGGTTCCTGGTGAAGGTTCTTTACAGAGGACATGAGGCCCCATGTCTGTTTACCTAAACTGGCCTAGGGGACAAGAAAGACAGCATGCTACCTCAAGGTCAGCAAGGCTCCACTCTGGGCAACCTCCCCCACCGCCCTATGTACGTGTTTACCTAATTTGGTCCTTCCTTCCTGTGAAAGCAGTTTTCTGCTGTTGTACTAAGTTGGGGG
This sequence comes from Panthera uncia, assembly GCF_023721935.1. Taxonomy (NCBI): domain Eukaryota; kingdom Metazoa; phylum Chordata; class Mammalia; order Carnivora; family Felidae; genus Panthera; species Panthera uncia. Next base: position 46,755,474 of record NW_026057580.1, read on the forward strand.
GCATTTCTGCCGTGAATACCTAATCTTGTTTACCTCATCTTGGATGTTTTCATCCTGAGATACCCTATTCTTATACCTTTGTCCTATACTGGGGGTCTTTGCGCCATTTACCTAATCTTATTTACCTAATCTTGTTTACCCAAACTTGGGGGTGTACATCCTGTGGCTTTCTAGTTCTTTATGCCTTGTTAACCCATCTGGTGCAAGCTCAGGGAATTCCTAAGCTTATTCCCCACAGCCAACAACTCTTGTGTATATATCAATAATTCATATAAGGCAAAAACTAAAGAACATCCGTGCTCAGATGGGATGATTATTGACTATCTACCCGCAGTACCCCACCAGACTCCTTAGTTGGTTTATTCCAGGCCCTTGGGTCTCCTAATTAGAGACTGTCCTCAAGGGTAGGCTTGATCATCATCCTGGGTCTGGTTCTCCTAATGATCCTGATGAAGTGCTATCTCAAAATGATAGGTCTCTGCAGGCAAACTGCATCTATATAGATTGTTCAAGGGCCCCATTAGACCCAGCTCTATCTCTAAATTTGGGGCAGACAGTGGTCCTACCAGATTTTATGCACTTTATCTGGTATTTAAGCAGCTGAACAATGGTTGGTGGACTGTTGAACAATGGTGGACTGTTGGGAAAGGCAGTCATGCACAGTCTGTTGACCCTTGTGTGGCTGCATAACAGTTCTTTGGACCTGGTTCATTTCCTTACATGGAGATAAGGAGCCATCATACCCTGTGTTGGCATATAAAATTGTTTGGAAGTATCTTTCCTTATTCCAGATTTGATATGTACTTCTTTCCTCTGCTTAAAATGTGTCCATCATAGGGCACCTGGACAACCCCACTATTATATCTGTTCCTGGCAGGGAGAGATGGGGATCCTGCACTTGTATCACAGGAGGGGTATAGGTAGATCATCTCCTGGCTATAGTGATTGGTCTGCAGGTAGAAACAATCCAGTTTGAGCTAGTGAGAGTCAGATTTATCTCATCCAATTGTGGAGAAAAAGTCCTATTACATTTGAACATAGAGGATGTGAAATCTGGGAGTGCTACAACCATCTCTCTTATTTTTTAAAAAGTTTATATATTTTTTTGAGATAGAGAACCAGCAGGGGAGGGACAGGGAGAAGGGTTGCAGAGGATCAGAAATGAACTCTGTGTTGACAGCAGTCTGATGTGGGGCTCAAACCCACGAGCCATGAGATCATGACCTGAGTCTAAGTCTGACACTTAACTGAATGAATGAGCCACCCAGGAGCCCTAATGATCTCTCTTTTTAAAAAAAAAAAAAACATTGAAGTATAGCTGACACACAATGTTACATTAATTTGGGTGTACAACATAGTGATTCAACAAGTCTATACATTATACTATGCTCACTACAAATGTAGCTACCATCTGTCATCATACACTATTATAGTAGCATTGACTGTAGTCCCTGTGCTGTTACCTTTCATCCTCATGACTTATTCATTCCATAACTGGAAGCCTGTACTTCCCATTCCACCCATTTGCCCGTCTCCCAACTTCCTCCCCTCTGGCAACCGTCACTTTATTCTCTGTATTTATGGTTCTGTTTCTGCTTTTTGTTTGTTCATTTATTTTATTTTTTAGATTCCATATTATAAGTGAAATTGTGTGGTATTTGTCTTTCTCTGTCTGACTTATTTTACTTAACATAATACCTTGTAGGTCCATCCGTGTTGTCACAAATAGGAAGACCTCATTCTTTTTAACGGTTGAGTAATATTCCAGTGTGTGTGTGTGTGTGTGTGTGTGTGTGTGTGTGTGTGTATCATATTTTCTTTATCCATTCGTCTATTGATGGACACTTGGTTTGCTTCCATATCTTGACTATTGTAAATAATGCTGCAATAAACTGGAGTGCATATATATTTTTTTGATTTAGAGTTTTTGTTTTCTTTGGGTAAATACCTAGTAGTGGAATTACAGGACCGTATGGTATGTCTATTTTTAATTTTTTGAGGATCCGCCACACTGTTTTCCACAGTGGCTGCACCAATTTACATTCTCACTAACAGTGCATGAGTGCTCCTTTTTCTCCACATCCTGCCGCAACCATCTTTTTGACCACAAGAGGAGAACCTCTCTGAGAATTAAGTCAACACACAGAAGGGAAAAGAGTAGAGCTGAATTGAGAGGCAGAGAGAATTGGGTTGTAGGAATATCATTTGAACATGATTGATTTCTGTAGCACTGGAGGTTAGCCATTCCTCAGTCAAATCAGGTTGTGTTCATTTATCTATTGCTGCATAATAAACCACCCCAGAACTCAGTGCTTACAACAAAAACAATTACTATTTCTCATGATTCTGTGGGTTGACTGGGGAGTTTTTCTGAATGGGCTTACTCATGCTGAGGTGATCTGCTGAGGGCAAGGCTCAGCTGGGACATCCAAGACAGCCGGGCATCTCTTCCCACATGGTATTTCATTCTGGGCATCTTCATGGCCTAGACATATCAGGGCAGTATTCCAAGAATTCACCTATTAACTTTTTGTTTGTATTATGTATGCTGATGTTTCTCTTGTTCGTATCAAGTCATATGGCCAAGCCCAAGGTCAATATGGAAGGGGTGGTGAACAAGCGTGTGGATACTGAGAGATGTGAATACTGAGAGGTGTGATTTGCCGGGGCCATTACTGTAACAATCAATGACAACCTACTTCTACTAATTCTTAAATTCCTTGAAGCTCCTTCATGGACCAAAGAAGATTTTTTTTATCTCATTAAAAAAAAAAATCTGCCAAAAAAAATTTTTTTTGTTATGCAAACTATCTTACATTTCTCACTCTAAAGCCATGCTTCAACCTTCTCCACCTACTTTATCCTCTGGGAAGCTGACCTAAATTGATTGCATCAATGAATCCCGTGTCCTCTGGTTTCCCATTGGTTTGGGCCAATAGGGAACCCGAGCAGTAGATCAGAGGGAAGAGAGAGTAGCTGTTAGCCTCCACTAAAGGGATAGCTTCTTTTAAAGTGTCCCACTTCACCATTCTCTTTCTTCCCTTGTCCCTTCAGACCTAAGGGTAATAAAGCTCAACTAGGCCCAGGATACTGTTCTTTTTGGTTTTCCTACATCTTGCCATCTTGTTAAACTTACTGAACTTTTCTTAGATTTTCCATATGTTTTCTGTTGGGACCCTGAATAATATTTACCTGTAAAATCCTGGTTTAATTAAGTAGGATTAAGTACATTTAAATGTATACATGTACTCATGCGTATAATAAAAGATATTCTAGTCTTGTCAACTTTGCCAGAGTGAATTAATATTTTGGTTTCTGCATACCAGCTTGACTTGGTGGCTAGTCTCTCTCTCTCTCTCTCTCTCTCTTTTACCTTATTCTCCGAGATAATGTAACACTGTTTAAATGAAAGCTGTCTTACAATGCATCTGTGAAAAGCACATTACAACTGCCCATTCTACTGTAGTTACTCACAAATACATTATAGTTAGTATTAAATAAGATGTTCAGATAATTCTTAAGCCCTGTTTATAATGGCTGCAAACAAATGATTGCCTGGAAACTGATTGGAAAATCTTATAATAACTGAATTTCATACCTTGTCAGTAAATGTATACAATTGCTCTTAGTTATCATTTTAGGATAACTTCAGGGACATAAAGTCCTAGAATCATAAATTTTCGAAGTCAGGTTTGTAAGATGTTATATCAACCCTTTTACCCTTTAGCTCTATAATACATAACATGTGTTATGTATTTTAAACTCTGGTTTTAGAGAATTTAATGATTCTTTAAATGATAAATAGCTAGGTGGCAAAAAACTAGTATAGATGATGTTCTGAATGTTCTGTGATGTTCTGTATTTCAGGTGTATGGAGGAACCCGAAATGCATGTACTATTGCAGGGCAAGGCCATGAATCAAAAACCTTTATCTTAGAAACATTATTTTTTATTTTATTTTTTCATTTAAAAATTTTTTAAATGTTTTATTTATTTTTGAGAGAGAGAGAGAGAGAGAGAGAGAGAGAGAGATGGATGGGGGAGGGGCAGAGAGAGAAGGAGACAGAATCTGAAGCAGGCTCCAAGCTCTAAGCTGTCAGCACAGAACCTGACACAGAGCTCAAACTCAGGAACCGTGATATCATGACCTGAGCTTAACCATTGAGCCACCCAGGTGCCCCTCAGAAATCTTATTTAATGGCCTGTCAGAGAAGGAATTTTCCTAACTCGTATTGTGTAGGTAATTAGAACTTGTCAACTTTGTAAAATGATTATACAATGAGGGTATTGAATTGGAAGGATACTCAGAGTTTATTTCTGAGAGATATTTATGTATAAGAATAGAAAATGAAAGATAACCTTTGGGAAAGACACTTTGAAAATCAACTTGAAAGAGTTCGATTAAATTCAAAGATTCATTAACCATGATATACATTATGAATAGACTGTATATATTGCATGCTCTGAAGATAAAGATCTTCAACACATACCTATCATTCTGATTAAGAATTAGCATATATGCTTGAGCAATCTGAAATCTGGATTGGAAAACTGAAGAACAATAATATAAGCTATAACTTTTTGGCAGTTCAAGGAAGCCATGTGGAGACAAATCTGATGGATATATTTCTTAGAGTATTTCACACAATAAGAGCCAGTTTACTGGCTCAGTCTACAGTCATTCAGTAGAACAAAGATGTGTGATAATGCCAGTGAAGGTCACACTATATTTTTTAATATGTCAAATTTTTGCCATATTTCAAGACCTGCACTTGTTGGGGACTTAGTTGAGAGTACTTTGGCTCATGATATCCAACAGAGAATATTTCTAAGGCCCTTGTCAAATATCAGTTGGGGGGCCACCTTGGTAAAGTACAATGAATTAGTTTCATTTCCTCTGACTCTTAGATTCTAGATGCTGAGAAGGAGAAGAGAGGGCCGAGTTAGCTTTTGGTAAAAGAGTGAGGTGGGAGAGAAATACCTCTATTGTGCTGGTCTATGATCCCTTGACTCCATTCTTGCCCCTTGTTCTCAGTTTAAGGAAAAATTGAATAATTCACACAAGCTCTTTATATGATACATCCTTTTAAAATCAGCTTTCAGATTTTTCCACTATTTGAAAGTTTTTCATTTTTCATCCTTTAAATTTTTGCATTAGAACCGTAAGTATAGATGTATCTATTGCTTCAAAATATTTGCAATAACCTAACATCTTCTCTTCTGTTTTACATAGCAAGTGATCTCTAAAGTAGATTCTCAAGTATTTACAACTGAAGGTCTCTTACACAGATAAATGGAAATTGCCCTGGCATTCAGGGGATATAATGGTTAATTTTATGGGTCAACTTGGCTGGGCCATAGTGCCGATATGTTTCATCAAGCATTCTTCTGGATGTTTCTTTGAAAGTGTTTTTTGGATGAGATTAACATTTACATCAGTGGACTTTGAGTAAAGCAGATTACACTCTATAATGTGGATAAATCTTACCCAATCAGTTGAATGCCTTAATAGAACAAAAACTGACCTCTTCAGAACAAGAATGAATTCTGCTAATTCTGCCAGCAGAACTGCCTTTGGGCTAGAACTACCACTCCCCTGAGTCTCCAACCTACTCACCCACTCTATAGATCTCTCTCTCCCTCTGTGTGTGTGTGTGTGTGTGTGTGTGTGTGTGTGTGTGTGTAGATAGATATACATATAGATACAGATATAGACATAGATATAGACATAGACACATCTATCTATCTAATCTATCTATATCCTATATTTCCTATTGGTTTGGTTTTTCTGGAGGACCCTAATGCATATGATTTGTCTTATTTCTATTTGTTATTCTTTCTTTCCCATTGCTACTAGTATATTTGCCTTTTATTCTTCTTCTTTCAAAACTATCTCTTGTGCTGTGTTCATAGGAATTCCTCCAGCTTCTTTATTTTTTATTAAAGTTTATTTATTTTGAAAGAGAAGAAGAGCATGAGCGGGGGGGGGGGCGCAGAGAGAGAGGAGAGAGAGAGAATCCCAAGCAGGCTCTGTGCTGTCAGTGCAGAACCTGACGTGGGGCTCAGTCCCACAAACCGTGAGATCATGACCTGAGCTGAAATCAAGAGCCATTCACTTACCAACTGAGCCACCCAGGCATTCCTAACTTCTTTTATCTAAATGTGTGTGATGCTTATGAATTTTAGTCCAAAATATTGGCACACAAAGAATGTCACATTCCATAATTTCTCTAAAACTCAAATCTGCTTTAAGCCTCCACCTGTAGCATGGCACTCACCTCTGGGATCTTCTTCCCATTCCTTTAGTTTAGACAAGGATGTCAGTCTTATCATCACTCTAGGGGATTGATTGATTAATCCAAAGTGGTTGGCAGTGTCACTGGAATGTCTTCTACTCAATGAAGCTTTTCTTTTTTCTTTTTTTTTTTTTTAAATTTTTTAAATATTTATTTTTGAGAGAGAGAGAGAGCGAGCCAGAGTGCAAACTGGGGAGGGGCAGAGAGAGAGGGAGACACAGAATCTGAAGTAGGATCCAGGCTCTGAGCTGTCAGCACAGAGCCCGATGTGGGGCTCAAACCCACGAGCTGGGAGATCATGACCTGAGCCGAAGTTGGACGCTCAACCGACTGAGCCACCCAGGCGCCCCTCAATGAAGCTTTTCTAAAGGTGGTCCTCTAGTTTAAGTCAAGCATTTTTTGAGATGCATCAAGTACCTCTCACAGTGACCATAGATCTTCTTGAAAAGAACTTTACTTTTGCTCTCAACTTTGTGGTGTTTGGTGTTTATTTTCTTCTGTAAGCGTATCATTGGAATAATTTCACATGCAGTCTTTTATCCTTCATCCTTGTGGGACTGACTCTCTTCCATGTTTAATCCTACTTCCAAACCTTATCCCTCCCCTTTGTCTTAGAGAATCTCCTCCAGGCCTTTGGTTTGCCTAATATTGCTTCACTCATTTAAAGGATTTGTCTCCATGTCTCACTCTTAGAGAAGACATAGCTTTTTGGAAAAGTTGGAGTTGAGATGGTTTCCTAGAGGCAAACGCCATAGTTTTTATGGCTACCTGCCTAGAATAGAGGAGAGAAAAATACTTTCAGCTGAGAGAGCAAATTAATATACCAATAGATTATGTTGTTATGTGTCTGCACAATATTATGTTTCCTCATCGTTTCTGTTTTTGCTTTTGTATAGATCTCTTTGTCATTATTTTCCATGATTTCTTCCTTAGAATCCTAATTCTTCCCTATTGAAGTACATATTTTTGTTAAGTATGAAATTTGACAACTATGACAGTTTGAGGACATGATGCTTCTGATCTTATCCATTCCTCATTTCAGTTTCTGTTTGATACTTAGCATTTCTAATTCTTCAGCAAATTTAAATTGTCACTTCCAATTTCTTCTTTGAGTTCTTTCTATGTGTGCAATACTTTTTCCAACTCTTATCTTTGGTCTTTCCCCTTGGTGATTTGTTTCAGTGATAATAATTACGGAGACATCTGAGAAATTGTTTCTGTGTCATTTACCATACAATTTGATTCTATTTAGTCCATATTCCTGAGGTGCCTCTGGCAGGAATTCCAGGCACAAAGGGCTGTCTCAAGGGTGGAGCCTCAGGGGGTTGGGTTGGATGAGTTTTTCCTAGAGCAGTTGGAAGCTTCTCAATTCAAGAGGTAAGTGGAGCAAGGGGAGACCTAAAGTCAGTACCAGCTGAAGAATATCAAGCCATCAGGTCCAAGGAGCAAGTTCTAAACTATAAGCAGTAAATGATGTAAGGATTCAAGAACCAAATTGACCAGGACACTTTCCTGTCTGGCTTCTGGGACACTTCTTTTCCTTTGTTCAGAAGATTTCTTCACTGCTTTCTCTTTCCCTACTTGTTTCTTAAATGTAGGTGCTCCCCATGGTTTTGTCTTTGGTTTTCTTCTCTTCTCATACTATTTATTCATTCTCTCTAAGTGGTTTAATTTATTGAGTATCTGCTATGTGCCAGGCACCATTCTAGGAGCAGGGGCTGTGGCAGTGACCAAGTCAGACAAGTTCTTCCTCTCAAAGAGCTTTTGTTCTAATGGAAGACACAGTCAGAAAAAGGAAATTAAGCAAGGTAATTTCAGATAATGGTAATTACTATAAAGAATATAAAACAAGATGATTTTTGTTTTATGGATTCTACAGAGCAGAAGCACCCTTCATTCAAAATGTAGGGGGAAATTGCTCTAAACAAAGGAAACAGTTGGTGTGAAGTCCCAAGACAGAGGGAAGAGTTAATGTAAAATAAAATTGACATTCTCCACACCCAGCATAGAGCACAATGCAGGGCTTGATCTCATGACCAAGAGATCATGACCTGAGCTGAAATCAAGAATTGGACACTCAGCCGACTGAGCCACCCAGGTGCTCCTATAATTATAGTCACCATGCTGTACATTGGATCCCCAGAACTTATTCATCCTGTAACTGGAAATTTGTATTCTTTGACTATCATCTTCCTATGGTCCCCTACTCCCCAGATCCTGGTAACCACTGTTCTAGTCTTTGTTATATGAATTCTTTTTTTTTTCAGATTACACGTATAAATGCTATCATACAGTGCTTGTCATTCTCTGCCATATTTTACCTAGCTTAATGCCCCCAAGGTCAAATCATATTGTCTCAAATGGCAGGATTTCCTTTTTTATCATTCCTGAATAATAGTCTATTGCATATATATACCACATCTTTATCCATTTATCTGTTGATGAACACTTAGGTTGTTTCCATATGTTGGCTTTTGTGGGTAATGCTGCAATGAACATGGAAATGCAGAATATCCTGTTTTCATTTCCTTTGAATATGTACCCAGGAATATATAAATATTGTTGGATCATATGGCACGGTTCCCTTTTCTCCACATCCATGCCAACACTTGTTATACCTTGTCTTTTGATTATAGTCATTCTGACAAATGGGAAGTAATATGGTTTTGATTTGCATCTCTCTGATAATTAGTGATGCTGAGCTGTTTGCCATGTGTATATCTTCTTTGGAAAAATATCTATTCAGATTCTCTGCCCATTTTTTCATCAGATTTTTTTTTTGCTGAGTGGTTCCAGTTCTTTATATTATTATTAGATATATGATTTGCAAATATTTTCTCCCATTAAGCTGCCTTTTCATTTTTCTTGTGGTTTCCTTTGCTATACAAAATCTTTTTAGTTTGATGTGGTTGCACTTTTCATTTTTGCTTTTGTTACCTTTGTTTTTGGTGTCAAATCCCAAAAGTCACTGTCAAGATGAATGTCAAGGAGCTTACCCACTATGTTTTCTTCTAGGAGTTTTACAGTCTCAGGTCTTACGTTCAAATATTTAATCCAATTTGAGCTGGTTTGTGTGTATGATGTGAGATAATGGTCCAGTTTCATTCTTTTGCATGTGTCTATCCAGTTTTCTCAGCATCATTAATGAAGGGACTGTCTTTTCCTATTGTATGTTCATGTAACCTTCATTATAAGTTAATTGACCATACGTGTGTGGTTTATTTTTGTGCTCTCTGTTCAATTCCATTTATCTATATGTCTGTTTTTATGCCAATACTGTACTATTTTGATTATTGTAGCTTTGTAATATAGCTGGAAATCAGGAAGTGTGATACTTCATCTTTGTTCTTATTTTTCAAGATTTCTTTGGCTATTCAGTGTCTTTTGGTTCTATACAAATTTTAGGATTGTTTATTTTGATTTCTGTGAATAATACCATTGGAATTTTGATAGGCATCGCATTGAATCTGCATTAGTTCTTCCAATCTATGAGCATAGAGTATCTTTCTATTTATTTGGGTCTTCTTCAATTTCTTTCATTAACATATTACAGTTTTCAGTATACAGATCTTTTACCTCCTTGGTTAAATTTGTTATGAAATATTTTATTCTTTTTTTATATAGTTGTAAATGGAGTTATTTTATTGATTTCTCTTTCTGATATTTTGTTGTTAATGTATAGAAATGCAACTGATTTTTACATATTATTTTATATTCTGAAACTTTACTGAATTCTTTTATTAGTTCTAAGTTTTCTTTGCAGAGTCTTTATGGTTTTTTATATGTAATATCATTACAAACAGAGACAATTCTACTTTTTCTTTTCTAATTTAGATGACTTTTATTTGTTGTTCTTGACTAATTGCTGTGGCTAGGACTTCCAGTACTGTGTTAAATAGAAGTGGCAAGAGTGGGCATACTTGTCTTATTCCCATTCCCAGAGGAAAAGCTTTAGCTTTTCAACCCTGAGTTCAGTGATGTTAGCTGTGGGCTTGTCATATATGCCCTTTATTATGTTGAGGTACATTCCCTCTATGCCCAGTTTGTTGAGAGTTTTTTTTTTTTAATCATGAGTGCATGTTGAATGTTGTCAAAAGCTTTTCTGCATTTATTGACATCATATAATTTTTAATTTTCATTTTGTGTGTGTATCACATCGATTGATTTGTGGATGTTGAAACATACTTGCATATCTGTAATAAATCCCACTTGGTCATGGTGTATGATTCTTTCAATGTATTGCCAAATTTGGTTTGCTAACTTTTTAAATAATCTCTGTGCCCAGTGTGGGGTTTGAACTCACAACCCCAAGATTAAGAGTGGCATATTCTACTGACTGAGCCAGCCAAGTGCCCCTGGTTTGCTAATATTTTGTTGAGAATTTTTGCATCTGTTTTCATCAAGGATATTGGTCTGTAATTATCTTCTCTGGTAGTGTCCTCATCTTGCTTTGGTATCAGGATTATGCTGGCTTCATAAAATGAGTTTGGAAGTATTCCTTTTTCTTCCATTTTTTGGAAGAGTTTGAGAAGGATTAGTAGAATCCTTAAATGTGGTAGAATTCACTAATGAAGCCATCTGGTCCTGGGCTTTTTTAGGAGGTTTTTGATTACTGATTCAGACTCCCTACTAATAATAAGCCAGTTCAAATTTCCTGTTTCTTCCTGATTTAGTCGTGGTAGGTTGTTTGTTTCTAGGAATTCATCCACTTTTTTCCTAGGTAGTCAAATTTGTTGACCTTTAATTGTTCATGGTAGTCTCTTATGATCATTTGTATTTCTGTGGTATCAATTGTAATGTCTCTTCTTTATTTTCAGTTTTACTTGTTTGAATCCTCTTTTTTCCCCCCCTGGTATGTCCAATTAAATGTTTATTTTTTATTTTTTTAATCTTTTCAGAAAAACTAGCTCTTAGTTCCATTGATTGTCTATTGTCTTTTTTAGTCACGATTTTAATTATTTCTGCTCTTTTTTGTGTGTGTGTTATTTCCTTTCTTCCTCTTTAACTTAATTGTTCTTTTTCTAGTTCCTCTAGGTATAACTTTAAGTTGTTTATTTGAAGTCTATTTTTTTTCTTAATGTAGTTTTAGTGCTATAAACTTTCCTATTAGAAATAATTTTGTCGCATCCCTTAAGTTTTGGTATGTAGTAATTTCATCTTCATTTTTCATTTTTAAATATTTTTAAATGTTTAGTTATTTTTGAGAGAGAGAGAGCATGAGCAGGGATGGGTGGGGAAGAGAGGGATAGAGTGAGAATCCAAAGCAGGCTCCCCACTGCAGAGCCAGATGTGGAGCTTGAACCCACGAACCATGAGATCATGACCTGAGTTGAAATCAAGGGTCGGATGCTTAACAGACTGAGCCACCCAGGCACCCCATATTTTCATTTTTATTTCTCTTAAAACATTTTCTGATTTCTCTTTTGATTTATTTTTTGACTCATTGGTTGTTCAGGGGACTGCTTTTTAATCTTCACATATTTGTGAATGTTTTAGTTTTCTTCTTGTAATTAATTTTTAGTTGCAAAACATTTAAGTTGGAAAAGATGCTTGATATGATTCCAGCCTTTTTAAATTTATTATGGCTTGTTTTGTATCCTAACATATGATCTATCCTAGAGGATGTTCTGTGGGCTCTTGAGTAGAATTCTGCTGCTTTTGGATTGAATGTTTTGTAAATGTCTGTTAAGTCCATCTGGTCTAATGTGTAGTTTTCTTGTTGATATTCTGTATTATCTATCCATTTTTGAAAATGTGGTATTGCAGTCCCATACTATTGTTGTGTTGCTGTCTATTTTTCCCTTCAGATCTGTCAGCATTTGCTTTATATATTTGGATAAATTCATGTTGGGTGCATAAACACTTACCATTATTATATCCCTCTTGTTGGATTGACCCCTTTATCATTATATAATGAACTTCTTTGTCTCTTCTTACAGGTTTTGGCTTGAAGTCTATTTTATCTGATATAAGTATAGTCAATCCTGCTTTCTTTTGGTTTCCATTAGAATATCTTTTCCATCCCTTTAACTTTGGTCTAAGTGTGTCTTTAAAATTGAAGTGAGTGTCTTATAGGCAGCCTATAGTTGGGTCTTTTTTTTTTTTTTTCTTCAACCATATCTTTTGATTGGAGAATTCAATCCATTTACATGGAAAGTAATTATTATTATTAATTTTATTTTACTTTAAAGAGAGAGAGAGCACGCAAGTGGAGGAGAGGGGGAGAGGGAGAGAGCGAGAAAGAGAATCCCAAGCAGACCCCACACTCAGTGTGGAGCCTGACGTGAAGCTTGATTCCACGACCCTGGGATCATGACTTGAGCGGAAATCAAAAGCTGGGCACTCAACCGATTGAGCCACCCAGGTGCCCTAAAAGTAATTATTGATAGTTATAGACTTACTATTGTTATTTTATTAATTGATTTCTAGGGTTTTTTTTTTTTTTTTTTTTTTTTTTTTTTTTTTTAAATGAATTAATTTTTTTTTTTTTTTTTACTAATTCCTTTGGTCCTTTCTTCCTCTTGCGCTACTTTTTTGTGATTTGATGATTTTCAGTAGTGATGTGATTTGATTCCTTTCTTTTCATCTTCTGTGTATCTATTGTAGGTATTTGCTTTTTGGTTACCATGGAGCTTACATAAAACATCTTAAATTTACAAGAACTTATTTTAAACTGATAACAAGTTAACTTTGAGCTACATTAAAGTTCTCTATTTTTTAGACCTACCCTATGACCCAGCAATAGCCCTGCTAGGAATTTACCTAAGGGATACAGGAGTACTGATGCATAGGGGCACTTGTACCCCAATGTTTATAGCAGCACTCTCAACAATAGCCAAATTATGGAAAGAGCCTAAATGTCCATCAACTGATGAATGGATAAAGAAATTGTGGTTTATATACACAATGGAGTACTACGTGGCAATGAGAAAGAACGAAATATGGCCCTTTGTAGCAACGTGGATGGAACTGGAGAGTGTGATGCTAAGTGAAATAAGCCATACAGAGAAAGACAGATACCATATGTTTTCACTCTTATGTGGATCCTGAGAAACTTGACAGAAACCCATGGAGGAGGGGAAGGAAAAAAAAAAAAGAGGTTAGAGTGGGAGAGAGCCAAAGCATAAGAGACTGTTAAAAACTGAGAACAAACTGAGGGTTGATGGGGGGTGGGAGGGAGAGGAGGGTGGGTGATGGGTATTGAGGAGGGCACCTTTTGGGATGAGCACTGGGTGTTGTATGGAAACCAATTTGACACTAAATTTCATATATTGAAAAAAAAATAAAGTTCTCTATTTTTACGTTCCTGCCCCCCCCCCACTCATTTTATGCTTTTTGTGTCACAATTTACATCTTTTACACTATATATTCATTAACAAACTGTTGTAGTTATAGTTATTTTTAATTAATTAATTTAATTAAAAATGTCTATTTATTTATTTTGAGATAGAGAGAGAGTTTGAGTGGGAGAGGGGCAGAGAGAGAGATCTCTGACCTGAGCTGAGATCAAGAGTTGGATGCTTAACTGACTGAACCACCCAAGCACCCCATTTCTTTTTCTTTTAACCTTCATACTGGGGTTATAAATGATTTACCTATCACTATTACAATATTAGGGTATTCTAAATTTAAACTATATATTTACCTTTACCTGTGAATTTTATAGTTTCACATGTTTTCTTGCTACTTATTACCATCCTTTTGTTTCAGTTTGACAAAGTCCCTTTAACATTTCACTTAAGGCTGATCTAATGGTTGGGGCACTTGTGTGGCTCAGCTGGTTAAGTGTCTGACTTCAGCTCAGGTCATGATCTCATGGCTCATGAGATCAAGCCCCACATTGGGCTCTGTGCTGACAGCTTGGAGCCTGCTTGGGATTCTCTCTCTCCCTCTCTCTTCCCCTCTCCCACTCTTTCTTTCTCTTTCTCAAAATAAATAAATAAAAACTTAAAGAAAAAGACTGATCTAATGGTGATGAACTCCTTTAGCCTTTGTTTGTCTGGAAAACTCTATCTCTTCTTGAATTCTGAAGGACCCCTGGTTGGGTAATTTTGATTGGCAGGTTTTTTTCAACTCCTTGAGTATTTCATCTTACTTCTGCAAAGTTTCTGTTGAAAAATATGCTGATAGTCTTACAGGGGTTGCCTTGTATGTAACAAGTTCTTTTGCTCTTGCTACTTCTAAGATTTTCTTCTCATCTTAAACTTTTGACAACTTAATTACAACGTGGCTTACTATGGGTCTCTTTAGATTATTTTATTTGGTACTGTCTGGACTTCCTGGATCTGGATATCTGTTTTTCCCCCCAGGTTTCACCATTATTTCACCATTGTTTTCACCAATAAGCTTTCTACCCTTTTCTCTCTCTTCTCCCGCGACCCCTATAATGTATATATTGGCTTGATTGATGGTATCCCATAAATCCCTTAAGCTGTCCTCACTCATTAACATTCTTTTTTCTTTTTGCCTCTCTCATTGGGTGAATTTCACTTCCACTTGGTATAGTTTGTTGTTGAAACTTTACATTGAATTTTTCAAATCAGTTATAATTTTCAGCTCTTTGAATTCTGTTTGATATTTTTTTCTTCAAGATTTTATTTAAATTATAATTAACATACAATATAATATTAGTTTCAGGTATAGAATTTAGGGATTCATCACTTACATACAACACCCAGTGCTCATCACAACAAGTATACTACTTAATACCCATCATGTATTTAACCCATCCCCCTGCCCACCTCCCTACAGGAACTCTCAGTTTGTTCTCTATAGTTTAGAGTCCGTTTTGTTGTTTGCCTCTCTCTCCACCCCCATCATGTTAATTTGTTTTGTTTCTTAAATTTAACATACGAATGAAATCATATGGTATTTGTCTTTCTTTGACTGACTTATTTTACTTAGCATAATACATTTTAGCTCCATCCACATCATTGTAAATGGCAAGATTTCATTGTTTTTGCTGGCATATATATATATATATATATATATATATATACATATACATACACATATATACATATACATATATATATATATATGTATATATATATATGCCACATCTTTTTTATCCATTCAATAGTCAATGGACATTTGGGCTCTTTCCATAGTGTGGTTCTCGTTGATAATGCTGCTGTAAACATTGAAATGCATGTATCCCTTTGAATCAGTGTGTTTGTATCTACTACTTTGGATAAATACCTAGTAGCGCAACTGCTGTGTTGTAGGATAGTTCTATTTTCAACTTTTTGAGAAGCCTCTGTACTGTTTTCCAGAGTGGCTGCACCAGTTTGCATTCCCACCAACTCTGTAAGAGTATTCCTATTTATCTGCATCCTTGCCAACCTTTATTGTTTCCTGTGTTGTTACTTTTAGACATTCTGACAGGTGTGAGGTGGTGTCATTGTAGTTTTGATTTGTAGTTCCCTGATAATGACTGTTGTTGAGAATCTTTTCATGTGTCTGTTAGCCATCTGGATGTCTTCTTTGGCAAATTGTCTACTCATGTCTTCTGCCCATTTTTTAACTGGGTTATTTGTTTTTTGGGTGTTTAGTTTGATAAGTTCTTTTTAGATTTTGGATGCTAACTCCTATTATAATATATGTCATTTGCAAATATCTTCTCCCATTCCGAAGGTTGCCTTTTGTTTTTGTTGATTGTTTCCTTTGTTGTACAGCAGTTTTATCTTGATGAAGTCCCAATAGTTCACGCTTTTGTTTCACTTGCCTAAGGAGATGTATCTAGTAATTGCTGCAGCTGATATCAAAGAGGTTATTACTTGTGTTCTTCTGTTGGATTTTGATAGTTTCCTGTCTCACACTTAGGTCTTTAATTCATTTGGAATTTATTTTTGTGTATGGTGTAAGACACTGGTCCAGTTTCATTTTTCTGATGTTCAGTTTTCCCAAAAGCATTTGTTGAAGAGACTGTCTTTTTTGATATTCTTTTCTGCTTTGTAGAAAATTTAGTTGACCGTATAGTTGTGGGTCCATTTCTCAGTTTCCTATTCTATTCCATTGATCTATGTATCTATTTTTGTGCCAGTAACATAATGTCTTGCTAACTACAGCTTTGTAATATAGCTTGAAGCCCAGAATTGTGATGCCTCTAGCTTTTTTTTCTTTTTCAGGATTGCTTTGGCTATTTGGGTGCCATACAAATGTTAGGATTATTCTAGCTCTGTGAAGAATGCTGGTGTTATTTTGATAGGGTGCATTAAACGTGTAGATTGCTTTGCGTAGTAGAGACATTTTAACAATGTCTGTTCTTCCAATCCATGAGCATGGAATGTTTTCCCATTTCTTTGTGTCCTCTTTAATTTCTTTTCATAAGTGTTCTATGCTTTTCAGAGTACAGATCTCTTACATCTTTGGTTAGGTTTATTCCTAGGTATCTTATGGCTTTTGGTGCAATTGTAAATGGGATCAGTTCCTTGATTACTCGTTCGGCTGCTTCATTAATGGTGTATAGAAATGCAATCGATATCTGTACATTCATTTTGTATCCTGCAACTTTGCTGAATTCATGTATTAGTTCTAGCAGTTTTTGGTGGAGTCTTTGGGTTTTCTACATAGAGTATCGTGTTATTTGAAAATAGGGAAAGTTTGACTTTTTTTTTCCATTTTGGATGCCTTTTATTTATTTTTGTTGTCTGATTGCCAAGGCTATGAATTCCAGTATTATGTTAAATAACAGTGGTAAGAGTGGACACCCCTGTCTTGTTCCTGACTGTAGAAGATAAGCTCTCAGTTTTTCCCCATTGAGGCTGACGTTAGCTGTGGGTCTTTCGTGTATCACCTTTATGATGTTGAGGTTGTTACATCTATCTTACTTTGTTGAGGACTTTCATCAAGAATAGATGCTATATTTTGTCAAATGCTTTTTCTGCATCTATTGAGAGGATCAGATGTTTCTTATCCTTTCATTTATTGATGTGGTATATCACATTGATTGATTTGCAAATAGCAAACCAGCTCTGCAACCCAGGAATAAATCCCACTTGATCATGGTTTAATGTAGTGTTGGATTTGAGGCTAGTATATCTTGTTGAGAATTTTGCATCCATATTTATCAGGGATACTGGCTTGTAATTCTCTTTTTTAGTGGTGTCTTTGTCTAGTTTTGGAATCAAGGTAATGCTGGCTTCATAGAATGAGTTTGGAAGTTTTCCTTCCATTTTTATCTTTTAGAACAGTTTGAGAAGAATAGTATTAACTCCCCTTTAATTAATTTTTTTTTTACATTTCATTTATTTTTGATAGAGACAGAGCACAATTGGGGTAGGGGCAGAGAGAGAGGGAGACACAGAATCCAAAGCAGGCTCCAGGCTCTGAGCTGTCAGCACAGAGCCTGACGCGGGGCTCAACCTCAGAAACCACAAGATCATGACCTGAGCCGAAGTCGGACGCTTAACCAACTGAGCCACCCAGGCACCCTTAACTCCCCTTTAAATGTCTGGTAGAATTTCCCTGGGAAGCCATCTGGCCTGGACTTTTGTTTGTTGGGAGATTTTTGATTACTGACTCAATTTCTTTATTGGTTATGGTTCTGTTCAAATTTTCTATTTCTTCCTGTATGAGTTTTGGTATTTTGTGGATTTCTAAGAATTTATCCATTTATTCCATATTGCCCAGTTTGTTGGCATATAATTTTTCATAATATTCTTTTATAATTGTTTGTATTTCTGTGGTGTTGGTTGTGATCTCTCTTCATTCATTCATGATTTTATTCATGTGGGTCCTTTCTCTTTCCCTTTGATTAGTCTGGCTAGGGATTTATCAATTTTATTAAGTCTTTCAATGAACAAGCTCTTAGTTTTGTTGATCTGTTCTGCTGGTTTTCTATCTGTTTGTTTCTGTAGCATTTATTTCTGTTCTAATATTTATTATTTCCCTTTTGTCCTGCCTTTAGGCTTTATTTGCTGTTCCTTTTCTAGCTCCTCTAGGTGTAAAGTTAGGTAGTGTATTGGAGACTTTTCTTGCTTCTTGAGGGAAGCTTGTGTTGTATATACTCCCTCTGAGGACTGCCTTTGCTGTATCCCTAAAGTTTTAGACCGTCATGTTTTCATTGTACTTTTTTTATTTCTTCTTTAATTTCCTGCCCATTCATTCTTTAGTAGGATGTTCCTTAACCTCCATGAATTTGTGGTCTTTCCAAATTTTTTCTTGTGGTTGATTTCAAGTTTCATAGCATTGTGGTCTGAAAATCTGCATTGTATGATATTGATCGTTTTGAACTTGTTAAGGCCTGATTTGTGACCCATTGTTTGATCTATTCTGGAAAATGCTCCATGTATACTTGAAAAGAATGTGTATTCTGTTGCTTTAGAATGAAATGTTCTGTGTAGATATGTTAAGTATATCTGGTCCAGTGTGTTATTCAAAGCCATTTTTTCCTTGTTGATTTTTGGCTTAGTTGATCTGGCCATTGGTGTAAGTTGGGTGTTAAAGTCCCCTACTGTTATTGTATTATTATCAATAGTTTCTTTATGTTTGTGATTAATTGGTTTTATATATCTGGGTGCTTCCAAGTTGGAGGCATAAATATGTACAATTGTTAGATATTCTTGGTGGATAGACTCCTTAATTGGGATATAGTGGCCTTCTTCATCTTTTCTTATAGTCTTTGTTTTATGTGTTTTTTTTTAAGTTTATATATTTATTTTTGAGAGAGAGAGAGAGAGAGAGAGAGTGAGAGCACATAAATGGGGTTGGGGGTGCGGAGAGAGAGACAAAGAGAGGGAGAGAGAAACCCAATCAGTGCAGAGACCAATGCAGGGCTCGAACCCATGGTCTGTGAGATCATGACCTGAGCTGAAGTCAGATGCTTAACCAACTGAACCACCCAGGTGCCCCTACAGTCTTTGTTTTAAAATCTAGTTTGTCTGATAAGAATATGGCTACTCTAACTTTCTTTCAACATCCATTAGCATGATAGATGGTTCTCTATTCCCTCACTTTCAATCGCAGGTGTCTTTAGGTCTAAAATGAGGGTCTTATAGGCAGCATATAGATGGGTCTTTTTTTTTTTTTTTTTTAAATCCATCCCGAGATCCTGTGTCTTTTGATGGGACCATTTAGTCCATTTACATTCAGAGTGATTTTTGATAGATATGAATTTAGTCCCATTGTTTTACCTGTAAACTTGGTTGGTGTATTTGTGATGTTCTCTGTTCCTTTCTAGTCATTGTTGCTTTTGGTCTTTCTTTCCCATTCAAAGAGTCACCTTTAATATTTCTTGTAGGGCTGTTTTAGTGGTCACAAACACCTTTTTGTCTGGGAAACTATCTCTCCTATTCTGAATGACAGCTGTTCTGGATAAAGGATTGTTGGCTGCATTTTTTTTTTTTTTTTTCATTCAGCATGTTGACTATATCATGCCACTCCCTTCTGGCCCGCCAAGTTTCTGTGGACAAGTATGCTGCAAACCTGATTCTATTTTCCTTTATAGGTTAGGGATTTTTTTTCCCTTGATGTTTTCAGAATTCTTTCTTTGTTTGTGTATTTTGTAAATTTTACTATATATATTGGTGTTGGCTGGCTTTTGTTCATTTTGATGGGCATTCTCTGTGCCTTTTGGATTTTGAAGTCTGTTTCGTTCCCCGGATTAGGGAAGTTTTCAGCTGTAGTTTGCTTAAATAAACCTTCTGCCCCCCCTTTCCCACTCTTCTTCTGGGAATCCTATGATACAAATGTTATGCTGTATGGAATCACTGAATTCCTAAGTCTGCATTTGCAATCCAAAACTTTTCTTTCCCTCTTCTTTTCACTTCATTTTTTCCCATAATTTTATCTTCTATATCACTGATTCTTTCCACTGCTTTATCCATCCTTGTCAGTGCATCCAGTCAGTTTTGTATCTCGATTATAGCATTTCTTATTTCAGCCTGAGTAGTTTTCAGTTCTCTTATCTCTGCAGTAAGAGGTGCTCTAGTGCCTTCTATTCTTTTTTTTTTTTTAATTTTTAATTTTTTAAAATTTACATCGAAATTAGTTAGCATATAGTACAACAATGATTTCAGGAGTAGACTCCTTACCCATTTAGCCCATCCCCCCTCCCACAACCCTTCCAGTAACCCTCAGTTTGTTCTCTATATTTATGAGTCTCGTCTGTTTTGTCCCCCTCCCTGTTTTTATGTTATTTTTGTTTCCCTTCCTTTATGTTCATCCATTTTGTGTCTTAAAGTCCTCATATGAGTGAAGTCATATCATTTTTTTCTGGCTGACTAATTTCACTAAGCATAATACCCTCCAGTTCCATCCACGTAGTTGCAAATGGCAGGATTTCATTCTTTTTGATTGCCAAAGAATACTCCATTGTATATATATACCACATCTTCCTTATCCATTAATCCATCGATGGACATTTGGGCTCTTTCCATACTTTAGCTATTGTTGATAGTGCTGCTATAAACATGGGGGTGCATGTTTGTACATGCACCTGTATCAAACTGCACACCTCTATCCCGTGGACAAATAACTAGTAGTGCAATTGCTGGCTCGTAGTGTAGTTCTATTTTTAGTTTTTTGAGGAACCTCCATACTGTTTTCCAGAGTGGCTGCACCAGCTTGCATTCCACCAACAATGCAAAAGAGATCCTTTCTCCTCATCCCCGCCAGTATCTGTTGTTGCCTGAGTTGTTAATGTTAGCCATTCTGACAGGTGTAAAGTGGTATCTCATTGTGGTTTTGATTTATGTTTCCCTGATGATGAGTGATGTTGAGCATTTTTTCATGTGTCAGTTGGCCATCTGGATGTTTTCTTTGGAGAAGTGTCTATTCATGTCTTTTGCCCCTTTCTTCACTGATTATTTGTTTTTTTTTTGGTGTTGAGTTTGATAAGTTCCTTATAGATTTTGGATACTAACCCTTTGTCTGATATGTCATTTGCAAATATCTTCTCCCATTCTGTTGGTTGCCTTTTAGTTTTGCTGATTGTTTCCTTCACTGTGCAGAAGCTTTTTATTTTGATGAGGTCCCAATAGTTCATTTTTGCTTTGGTTTCCCTTGCCTCCAGGGACGTGTTGAGTAAGAAGTTGCTGCGGGCAAGGTCAAAAGGTTTTTGCCTGCTTTTTCCTCAAGGATTTTGATGGCTTCCTGTCTTACATTGAGGCCTTTCGTCCACTTTGAGTTTATTTTTGTGTATGGTGTAAGAAAGTGGTCCAGGATCATTCTTATGCATGTTGATGTCCAGTTTTCCCAGCACCACTTGCTGAAGAGACTGTCTTTATTCTATTGGATATTCTTTCCTGCTTTGTCAAAGTTTAGTTGGCCATATGTTTGTGGATCCATTTCTGGCTTCTCCATTCTGTTCCATTGATCTGCGTGTCTGTTCTTGTGCCAGTACCATACTGTCTTGATGATTACAGCTTTGTAGTATAGCTTGAAGTCTGGGATTGTGATGTTTCCTGCTTTGGTTTTCTTATCGTAGATTGCTTTGGCTATTCGGGATGTTTTGTGGTTCTATACAAATTTCAGGATTATTTGTTCTAGCTCTGTGAAGAATGCTGGTGTTACTTTGATAGGGATTGCATTGAATATGTAGATTGCTTTGGGTAGTATTGACATTTTAACAATATTTGTTCTTCCTATCGAGGAGCATGGAATCTTTTTCCACTTTTTTGTGTCTTCTTCAATTTCATTCATCAGCTTTCTATAGTTTTCAGTGTATAGATTTTCACCTCTTTGGTTAGATTTATTCCTAGGTATTTTATGGTTTTTGGTGCAATTGTAAATGGGATTGATTCCTTGATTTCTCTTTCTGTTGCTTCATTGTTCGTGTATAGAAATGCAACTGATTTCTGTGCATTGATTTTATATCCTGCAACTTTGCTGAATTCATGAATCAATTCTAGCAGTTTTTTGGTGGAATCTTTTGGGTTTTCCATATAGAGTATCATGTCATCTGCAAAGAGTGAAAGTTTGACCTCGTCCTGGCTGATTTGGATGCCTTTTATTTCCTTGTGTTGTCTGATTGCAGAGGCTAGGACTTCCAATACTACGTTGAATAACAGTGGTGAGAGTGGATATCCCTGCCTTGTTCCTGACCTAAGGGGGAAAGCTGTCAGTTTTTCCCCATTGAGGATGATATTAGCATTGGGTCACTCATATATGGCTTTTATCATCTTGTGGTATGATCCTTCTATCTCTACTTTCTTGAGGGTTTGTATCAAGAAAGGAGGCTGTATTTTGTCAAATGCTTTCTCTGCATCTATTGAGAGGATCATATGGTTCTTGTCCTTTCTTTTAATGATGTGATGAATCATGTTAATTGTTTTATGGATATTGAACCAGTCCTGCATCCCAGGTATAAATCCCACTTGGTTGTGATGAATAATTTTTTTAATGTATTGTTGGAGCCGTTTGACTAGTAACTTGTTGAGGATTTTTGCATCCATGTTCATCAGGGAAATTGGTCTATAGTTCTCATTTTTAGTGGGGTCTCTGGCTGGTTTTGGAATCAAGGTAATGCTGCTTCATAGAAAGAGTTTGGAAGTTTTCCTTCCATTTCTATTTTTTGGAAAGTTTGAAGAGAATAGGGGTTAACTCTTCCTTAAATGTTTGGTAGAATTCTCCTGGAAAGCGATCTGGCCCTGGACTCTTGCTTTTTGGCAGATTTTTGATTACTAATTCGATTTCCTTACTGGTTATTGGTCTGTTCAAATTTTCTATTTCTTCCTGTTTCAGTTTTGGTAGTGTATATGTTTCTAGGAATTTGTCCGTTTCTTCCAGATTGCCCATTTTATTGGCATATAATTGCTCATAATATTCTCTTATTATTGTTTTTATTTCTGCTGTGTTGGTTGTGATTTCTCCTCTTTCATTCCTGATTTTATTTATTTGGGTCCTTTCCTTTTTTCATCAAACTGGCTAGTGGTTTATCAATTTTGTTAATTCTTCCAAAGAACCAGCTTCTGGTTTCATTGATCTATTCTACTGTTTTGTTTTGTTTTTTCGTTTCGATAGCATTAATTTGTGCTCTAATCTTTATTATTTCCTGTCTTCTGCTGGTTTGGGTTTTGTTTTTTGTTTTGTTTTGTTTTTTGTTTTTGTTGTCGTTGTTTTTTCTAGCTCCTTAAAGTATAAGGTTAGGTTGTGTATCTGAGATCTGAGATCTTTCGTCCTTCTTTAGGAAGGCCTGGATTGCCATATACTTTCCTCTTATGACCACCTTTGCTGCGTCCCAGAGGTTTTGGGTTTGTGGTGTTATCATTTTCATTGACTTCCATACACTTTTTAATTTCTTCTTTAACTGCTGGGTTCGCCCATTCATTCTTTAGTAGGATGTGCTTCAGTCTCCAAGTACTTGTTACCTTTCCAAATTTTTTCATGTGGTTGATTTTGAGTTTCATAGCGATGTGGTCTGAAAATATGCGCAGGATGATCTCTATCTTTTTGTACTTACTTAGGGCTGATTTGTGTCCCAGTATATGGTCTATCCTGGAGAACGTTCCACGTGCACTGGAGAAGAATGTATATTCTGCTGCTTTAAGATGAAATGTTCTGAATATAGCTGTTAAGTCCATCTGCTCCAGTGTGCCATTCAAAGCCATTGTTTCCTTGTTGATTTTTTGATTAGATGACCTTTCCATTGCTGTGAGTGGGGTGTTGAAGTCTCGTACTATTATGGTATTACTATGGATGAGTTTCTTTATGTTTGTGATTCATTGATTTATATATTTGGGTGCTTGCACATTTGGCGCATAAATATTATTTACAAGTGTTAGGTCTTCTTGGTCTATAGACCCCTTGATTATGATATAATGCCCTTCTGCATCTCTTGTTACAGTCTTTATACTAAAGTCTAGATCGTCTGATATAAGTATGCCTACTCGGGCTTTCTTTTGTTGACCATTAGCATGATAGATGGTTCTCCATCCCCTTATTTTCAATCTGAAGGTGTCTTTAGGTCTAAAGTGGGTCTCTTGTAAACAGCATATAGATGGGTCTTGTTTTCTTATCCATTCTGTTACCCTATGTCTTTTGATTGGAGCATTGATTCCATTGACGTTTAAAGTGAGTCCTGAAAGATATGAATTTATTGCCATTATGTGGCTTGTAGAGTTGGAGTTTCTGGTGGTGTTCTCTGGTCCTTTCTAATCTTTTGTTGTTTTTTGTACTTATTTATTTATATATATGTATTTTCATCTTTTCTCCCCTCAGAAAGTCCCCCTTAAAATTTCTTGCAGGGCTGGTTTAGTGGTTACAAACTCCTTTAATTTTTGTTTGTCTGGGAAACTTTTGATGTCTCCTTCTATTTTGAATGACAGCTTTGCTGGATAAAGAATTCTTGGCTGCATATTTTTCTGATACAGCACACTGAATATATCCTGCCACTCCTTTCTGGCCTGCCAAGTTTCTGTGGGTAGGTCTGCTGCAAACCTGATCTGTCTTCCCTTGTAGGTTAGGGACTTTTTTTTCCCTTGCTGCTTTGATGATTCTCTCCTTGCCTGAGTATTTTGTGAATTTGCCTATGATATGCCTTGTCGATGGTCAGTTTTTGTTGAATGTAATGGGGGTCCTCTGTGCTTTTGGATTTTGATGTCTGTGTCTTTCCCCAGGTTAGAAAAATTTTCCACTTAGATTTGTTCACATAACCCTCCTACCCTCTGTTTCTCTCTCTTCCTGTTCTGGGACCCCTATGATTCTGGTGTTGTTCCTTTTTAATGAGTCACTGATTTCTCTAATTCTTAAAATCGTGCTCTTTTGCTTTAATCTCCCTCTTTTTTTCTGCTTCATTATTCTCCTACGTTTGTCCTCTAATCACTGATTCTCTGTTCTGCTTCATCCATCTTTGTCGCCGCGGCATCCATCCGTGATTGCAGCTCAGTTATAGCATTTTTTATTTCATCCTGACTAGTTTTTACTCCTTTTATCTCTGCAGAAAGGGATTCTAACCTATTTTTGACTCCAGCTAGTATTCTTATTATTGTGATTCTAAATTCTGGTTCAGACATCTTGCTTGTCTCTGTGTTGGTTACACCCCTGGCTGTTGTTTCTTCATGCTCTTTCTTTTGGGGGTGAATTTCTTCGTTTTGTCATTGTGAAGGGAGAAGAGGAATTAATGAGGTAGAAAAATTGAAATTAAAAAACATTGAATTTAAAAAATGTTAAAATTTAAAAATTAAACACACACACACACACAAAATCGAATAAATGATGCTAGATTCTAGGTGTGTTTTGGTCTGTGTGTTGAAAGTGGTTTGAAATTTTAGAGAAAAAAGTGGGGCGGGGGAAGAAATTGTTTGAAAATTTGAAAAAGTGAATACACTGTAGTAGACTAAAATAAAATGATGCAACTAAAATAGAATTTGGAAAAATTTACATAAAAATAAAAAATATAGGGGTGCCTGGGTGGCTCAGTCAGTTAAGAGGCCAATTCGGCTCAGGTCATGATTTCGCAGTCCGTGAGTTTGAGCCCTGCATTGGGCTCTGTGTTGATAGCTCAGAGCCTGGAGCCTGTTTCAGATTCTGACCCTCTCTCTGACCCTCCCCCATTCATGCTCTGTCTTTCTCTGTCTCGAAAATAAATAAGCATTAAAAAAATTTTTTTAAAAACATAAAAAACATAGTAAAAAAATTAAAGGAAAAATATTTTTAGTAGAAATTGAAAATAAAAATGAATTTTTTCTTCTGTATTCAAGAAAAGAAAAGAAAGAAAAATGAGACAAAAGAGAAAAAGGAAATTGAGTATTTGAAAAAGTGAATACACTGAATTATACTAAAATAAAATGATGGAAGTAAAATAGAATTTGAAAAAATTTACACAAAAGTAAAAAATATAGGAAAAAATATTAAAATATTTTTTAAGAAAAATGAATTTGTTCTCTTTTTGTATTCAAGGTAAAGAAAAGAAGTGAAAAAGAAAAAAAAAGAAAGAAAATTGAATAGATGGACCTGGACCTGCTAACAGATTGAAATAGGACTGAAATTACTTCATTTTCCCCTAGATGTAAGACTATGAAGCGCTTTATAGTCCATAAACTAAGCAGGTGGTGAGACTTGTGTTTTTGAAGAGTGAGATTGGCCCAGTTGGGTGGGGCTTAGTGTAATGGCTCTGTTCTCCACTAGATGGCGCTGCTAGCCTACTGGGGTGGAGTGTTGTGGCACTTATAGGTGCCTATGTGCATGCATGGGAGTGGTGAAAAAGGTGTCACCCAGTTACCCAGTCTCTAGTATCCGAACTCTGTTCTCCCCGATCATCAATTGTGCACCCGTCCTCTGTCTTCAGCTCTCGTCCACTCCCTGCTTTCTCACTGTCCGTGAGCAAACCCCAGGCAGTACCTCTCTCCCTAGGTTTGTCTCAGATGAGGCTCTTTTCCCCAGTCCCTTATGTCTGAAGGACTATGGCTTTGACTTGTTCTGCCCCTCACCGAGCAACTGCCAAATGTCGGCTGCAACCAGGAACACTTGCTGGACCCTGCTGCTGCCAGTGCCCCGAGACTGTGGCCAGGTGCCAGCCTGCCCCGGAAAAAATTTGCGAGATAGTTTAGCAGCAGCGTTTCAGGGATTATGGAAAATCACAACACACATCTGGCACCAGGCCTCACCCTTAATGACCTTGTTGCAGCACCAGCAAATCTGGCCATTCTCTGGGGTCTGCTGGGACCAGGTGGCTTCAACAGTCTACCAAATGTCCTTCTAGCAGTGGAACTGCTTTTCCCCATGTGGCCTGAGAACCTCCCGGACCCCACTCTCTTCCTGGGGATTTGCCCTTCCCACCAGAGCACCACCAGATATCGAGCTGCAGAGTTGCAGACTTTGCACTTCCCTTGTTTACAGTCTTTTTTTTTTTTTTAACTTTTTTTTTTTTTTTTTATTTTTGGGACAGAGAGAGACAGAGCATGAACGGGGGAGGGGCAGAGAGAGAGGGAGACACAGAATCGGAAACAGGCTCCAGGCTCCGAGCCATCAGCCCAGAGCCTGACGCGGGGCTCGAACTCACGGACCGCGAGATCGTGACCTGGCTGAAGTCGGACGCTTAACCGACTGCGCCACCCAGGCGCCCCCCTTGA
>NW_026057580.1:46782883-46792883 GCF_023721935.1 Panthera uncia
GAAGTCGGACGCTTAACCGACTGCGCCACCCAGGCGCCCCCCTTGTTTACAGTCTTAATGGAATTTCTCCTTTCTCCCTTTTTAGTTTAGTCCCTGCAGCTGTTTTCAATTTTCCACTTTCTCTCTAGCTGCTTTTGGGGAGGGGTGCTTTTCCTGTATTCTTCCCCCAGTCTCTGTCCTCTGTCCACCCACAAAAGTGGCTCCCTGCCCGCTGCAGCTTCTTTCTCCCCATGTTCACGTCTCCGCGCCGTGTACCTGCTGAATTCTGTGGTTGAGGTTGTGCAGATTGTTGTGTTAATCCTCAAATCAGTTTTCTAGGTGTGCAGGATGGTTTACTGTTGGTCTGGCTATATTTCATGGATGGGAGACACACAAAAAACTTCTATGCTATATCCCCATCTTGGCTCCCTCCCCTAGTGCCTTGTATTCTTTTTGCAAACCTAGCTAGTATCCTATGATTGTTCTTTTAAATTCTGTTTCAGACATATTATTTATATCTGTTTTGAATAAATTCCTAGCCATCACCTTTTTTTGTTCTTTCTTTTGGGCTGAATTCCTTGTGTGTGTGTTAGGAAAGTCTGTTATAGTTCTTGCTCCTGAGAGTAATGGCTAGCTTAAGGAGAGGTCCTATACTGTCTATGGCCTAGTGCTTCAGGAAGTCTTTCAGAGTGTGCACTCTGCTGTTGTGTTTTAGCTGCTCTTTCCCTTAGGTCAGTCCTCTGCAGAATTTCTCCTTGCCAGCAGTGGGTAGTGTTTGGATCTTATCCTGTGTGTGGCATTTTAACTAGGTGTGCTTTGGTCTGCTTGTTAAAATAAGCCTGATTCTATTTTCACTAGAGCTGAAGCTTTGCAGCACTCTATGATCAGTAGACTTGGTGCATGCCAGGGCTTTGTGCTGGTCTTCTGGGAGATGGGCCTGCTGTGCTGGTTCTCAAGCTGACTTGCCCTGGTAAAGATGCACTAGCAGTGCACAGGGGGTGGTGCTTGGTGTAAGTGGCTTCAGTCTGGGAGCTCTGTGTTGCTCATTGAGGTCTGTAAGTGCCCAGGGGCAGGGAGATAATGGCATTGCCCAGAACTCTTGATCCCAAAATGGGGAGTTCCTACCTGCCACTGTTCAGCTGGGTTACAAAATTCCACATTTTAGGGACCTGGCACATGTGGACCCAAGCTGATCCTTTAGGGGAGTGTCTCACCATGCCGCGGCTGGTCCTGGTTTGTCCCAGAAAAGCTGTTGCACAATTCTACAGGCGCTCAAAGTTTATGGTAAAGCAGAGCAAAAAGCCAACAACAAGGTTTGTTGCCCTCAGCAGGTGTCTCTGTTCTTATACTAATGAACAGGACAGCATTGATGCTGCCAGCTCTTTTTTCCCCTGGGAGGCCATACCACCTCTCCCAAGTGCACTCCAAGAAAGGGATCTGTCTCTTCCAGTGCATTCCAGGGGACCCTCAAACAATGCTGTCTGCTCCTGGACCTCTGGCTCCTTTCCCACAGGGGCACCACTATGTTCACCAGGGTCCACTTGGTGGTGGCAGAGACTTCTAAAACTTAAGACTTTGAGCTCCATGGCTTGTAAAAACTTAGGATAATTAGCCACTCTAGTTTTCCTAGTCACTGGTTTTGGGGACATGTTTGTCTTATGTAGTCCCTTGTGTGGTGCTTTCTCTCTGTTTCTCTCTCTACTCTCTCTGAGATCAAGGCTCCCTCTCCTCCACAGCACCTGTGATTCTTTTCTCCCCAGAATGATGTCTCTGCAACTCCTACCTTCCATGATGTGGCTTCTTTTCTTCCTCTAGTTCTGCAATTTGTTCTTTCAGCATTCAGATCTACTTCTTGGGTGTTCAGAATGATTTGATATTTATCTAGCTGTGTTTGAGGGATGAAGCAAGCATAGGGTCCTAATACTTCTCCACCATCTTAACTTCTCCTAGAATGCTCTGTTATATTTAAATATGCAGTCCTTTCTACTCATTTCTCTGAAGTCACTATCTTATTTTTATTCAGTTTTATATTTGAGTTTAGTATTAATTTCTGAAATTCCTTCATTTTTAATTCTTTTCTGAGTTTATGAATTTTTCTAATCCTATGCTTTTCTTTCACACTTTAACATATTTAAGCTTATTTTGAAATAGTAGACCATAGTTTTCATCTGTTTTGTGTGCTTTCAACATTTATGGGCATGGTATTCTACTCCTTATCTTCCTTTTTGCTTATAGTATCTTTGTACATATAAAATTTGGCCTTGTTTTCTGTTGTTTATTTTTATGAAAAAATAATCTACCTGAATTTCTTAAAGTAGACTGTTGCAGATGGGTTTTCTAACTTCTTTGTTCTAGAGTTTCCTTCTCTGTTATGCTAGTGAAGTGTTAAAAAATATGATGGCTTCTTTTTTGAGCTATATTGTATTCCCCTCCCCAGTTTTTACCTGAATATTCTCTTTTCTTTATCTCTACTGTCACTATACTACTCAATTTGATTCTTATCTCAGATGTTTCTCCTCATTGTGGGGCTATACTTGAGAGACCCTTTACATGATTAGCTTTGAGATATATATGGTCAAGACTGCTTCATCCTCTTCAGACCGTAATATGGACCCCTGATGTTAGAGTGTGCAAAATCCTTCCTAGTTTCAGCTGCTATTCTTAAATTGACCCCTTGAACTTTTCAGTGAACACCTGTTGGTTGTTTTTTTTTTTTTATTTTCAGTTCAATCAGCTGTTTCTTGCTTCTTTTTTCTTCTCTCTGTTATTGGTACTGTGCAGCTCTTGTAGTTGTTTTTTTTTTTATGCCTACATTTTGTGTTTTATAGTGCTACCTTTACCCTAGTTTGTTTTAAATATTGTTCCTGGGCTTTTTATATTGCTACCATAATTGCTTTATCTGTTTCTATGGTGAGATTTAGATAGATTCCAAAACTATGTTGCTTCTGTTGCTATTTCCTAGAATCCTCTATGATTTGTATTAAAAAAAAAATAAAAGCTATGCTTATGTCTTCTTTTGCCTACAATTTTTATATTAGTTTGTTATTGGCTTGTCAGGGCTGCCATCACAAAGTACCACAGACTGGATGCTTAACAACAGAAATTTATTTTCTCATTGTGAGAAGTCAAAGGTCAAGGTGTTGGCAGCATTGGCATTTTCTTGAGGACTATGAAAGAAGGTTCTGTTCCAGGTGTGGATGACTGTCTTATCCCCATGTCTATATATTATCTCCTCTCTTTTTCTGTGTCCAAATTTCTTCTTCTAAAAAAGACACCAATCATATTGGATTAGAACCCACTCTAGACCTTATTTTAATTTAGTATCTCTTTTAAAATCTTATCTCTAAATGCAGTCAGGTTGTGAGGTACTAGAGGTTAGGGCTTCAACATACAAATTTGGGGGGACATAATTCAGCCCATGTCAACTATGTATGTTTTAACGACTTGAAAATCTGTAGCAATATCTCTGGTCAAAATTCTTTTTTTGAGCTTCAGATCATATAGTCCAATACCTCTTGGACAGGTACACTTTCATACCATGTGTATGCTCTCAGTGGTTAGCACAGTTGATTGGATGAATAAGTTACCTAGTAGGCAGTTGGATATGTGGTCCTGCAATGCTTCAGACATAATATGTCCACAGTTGTCCTCATTTTATTTTCCTTAAACTTGTTATTCTTTTTGCCTTCATTATCTTGGTAAGTGGCATTAATATGGTCACTTTGTTTCTTAGTTATTATAACCAGGGTTATTATAAACTCTTCTCTCTCACATGCTATCTCTGAAGAGTTATAAAAGTCTTTAGTTTCTATTTCCTTAACATTTTTTCTCTATTCTGTTTTCTCCACCTGTGACAGCTGATATCTTGATTCAGAGCCCCCTTTATATCTTACTAGAGTCACCCCTTTAAATTAACATTGATTTTATTTATTTAGGAATTGGCAATACACTCACATGGTTCCAGGTTAAGAAGTTCTAGTGAAATGTCTGTTCCCACTCCTATTTCTCCACCTGGCTCACCTCTCCAGAGTAATTAATGTTATCAGTTTCTAGTGTTTCTTTCCAGAGATATTTTATGCATATGCTGTTTTTCATGTACTGTGTGTATATTAAAATCATAAAATTCTTTTGTCTTTCTTACTTAAATGATGGCATACACTACGTGTTGTTCTACAATTTTTGTTTTTGTAATTTAATAATAACTTTTTGAGATCATTTTATATCAATACATAAAATGTTTTTTTAGCATTAAATTATTTCATGTTCTGGATGACTATTAAGCATTTAAGTGCCATAAATAACCTTGTATATAACCTTCTATGCATGTGCAAATGTAGCCATAGGATGAATTCCTCCAAGTGGAATTGGTGAGTCAAAAGGTATATAGATTTTCAATGCTGACAGATGTTGCCAAATTGCCCTTAAATCTGTCTTTTGCAATAGTTATTTTGACTGATCTCTCTGCTTTGAATTCACCCTCTTTGATGCTGCCAGAGACAATTGCTAAAATGAAACTCTAATCATGTTACTCTGTTTCTTAAAACTCATCAGTGACTCACAGTTACTTACCAGAAAAACCCGAACTCCTTGGTTTGGAAACCATAACCCTTCTTTTTGGGTATTTGCTTATATGGTCAGGCTCACTTTTTCATCATTTCTCTTGGTACATTTTACACTCTGGTTAAACTAGTTCATGTTTCTCATACAAGCTGTGCTTGTCCTCTGCTTGGAATACCTGATAATCCTTCAAAACTCAGTTTTGTTGCCTCCTATGAAATGGAGTAGAACACATGTTGATTCTTGGTATCACAGTGCCAGGGACATACCTCTAAGATTGCCCTATTTCACTGAAGAGTAATTACCTGTTCATATCTGTCTTTCCTAGCCTGTCAGTTAAATAGCTATAGAATTGATACCACATAAAGAAAATATAAAAGAAATATATAGAATCTAGTCAGGCAATAAGGAGATTCATTGAATCCAAGGAAATGAAGGAAATCATCTGTAGCCCCAGGTGGGTAAAGCAAACCATTTGCCCAAATGAGATGATAAAAAAAAAAAAAAATAGAAGTTATGATGAAAATTGGGTAAACGTGAAATGTATAGGACACCCATGGGAAGCATAATGCCAATATGCACAGCTACCTTTCCGGTCTCCTCCCTCTCACTTTATCTCCAGTAATATCAGACTACAGTATATAATTGTTCCTTAGACTAACCATACTGTTTTTACAGGTCATGCATTCTGCTTAGAACTTCCTTACTTATTTTAGCAGCTCTTCTCTCAAAACCCAGATCACACGTTAACTCCTCTGGAAAACTGTCCCTAGAACTGAATCATTTCTTTCATTCTAATACTTCTGAAACTTGAACTTCTTTTTTTCATTATTCAATCATACAATATTGTAATTCAGTTATTTGCATACCTATTGGCTTTGCCTAGCAAGACCAAGAGCTCTTTGAAGGCAAAAATATGTCCTGTTCAGTACCTCCAGGGCAGTGTTTTAGACATAGTAGTTGCTCATAGTAGTCAACTGACTGTGTACTCTGTCATCTGTAGTATAATCTAGCGGCCAAAACATGGGCTCTGCAATCAGACTGCTAGTTATTTTATTTTATTTTTTGGGAGGGGAAGTGAGTTTCTGATTTACTTATTATCCTAACAAAGGAATCACAGTAAAATAGTAGATGCTAAATAGTTGTTCAATTAAATCAAACTTCTGGTTAAAAGTTCCCGAATTAGAAGGAAATTTTTTTTTAATTTTTTTTTTTTTTTTTGGTTGGGACAGAGGGAGAGAGAGCATGAACGGGGGAGGGGCAGAGAGAGAGGGAGACACAGAATCGGAAACAGGCTCCAGGCTCCGAGCCATCAGCCCAGAGCCTGACGCGGGGCTCGAACTCACGGACCGCGAGATCGTGACCTGGCTGAAGTCGGACGCTTAACCGACTGCGCCACCCAGGCGCCCCTTTAATTTTATTTTTTTAATTTACATCCAAATTAGTTAGCATATAGTGCAACAATGATTTCAGAAGTAGATTCCTTAATGCCCCTTACCCATTTAGCCCATCCCCCCTCCCACAACCTCTCCAGTAGCCCTCTGTTTGTTCTCCATATTTATGAGTCTTTTATGTTTTGTCCCCCTCCCTGTTTCTATATTATTCTTGTTTCCCTTCCCTTATGTTCATCTGTTTTTTTTCTTAAAGTCCTCATATGAGTGAATTCATATGATATTTGTCTTTCTCTGACTAATTTCTCTTAGCATAATACCCCCTAGTTCCATCCACATAGTTGCAAGTGGCAAGATTTCATTCTTTCTGATTGCCAAGTAATACTCCATTTTGTGTGTGTGTGTGTGTGTGTGTGTGTGTGTGTGTGTGTGTGTGTATCACATTTTCGATGGACATTTGGGCTCTTTCCATACTTTGGCTATTGTTGATAGTGCTGCTATAAACATGGGGGTGCATGTGTCCCTTCAAAACAGCATACCTGTATCCCTTGGATAAATACCTAGTAGTGCAATTGCTGGGTCATAGGGCAGACTGCTAGTTATTAAAACAGGATCTATCACTTGCTAGTTGTGTGAACTTAGAGAAGCTACTGATCCTCTTCAGTGCCTCAATTTCCTTATGTCTACACTAGAGATATTAGTATTTACCTCATAGGATTGCAGTGAGAAGTGAAATAACCATGTGATTAGCATATAGTATATACTCATTTAAATATATAGCTGGCTATGTCAAATAATGTCTTTGGTCAATTTTGTTAAAAGCAGTGCCCAGATTCCAAAAGTCACACTTCAAGTCCTTGATATTAATGTCAATTCCACATTCCATGTTCTGGACTCTAGATGCTTCCTACCTGCCTCCCCCCACCAACCTGCTGTTGATCTCTGGCAACATTTTTTTTTTTAATGTTTATTTTTGAGAGAGAGAGAGGGAGAGAGAGAAAGAGAATGAACATGAGCAGGGAAGGGGCAGAGAGAGAGGAAGACACAGAATCTGAAGCAGGCTCCAGGCTCTGGACTGTCAACGCAGAGCCTGGCATGGGGCTCTAACCCATGAACCGTGAGATCATGACCTGAGCCGAAGCTGGGTGCTTAACTGACTGAGCCCTCTGGCAACTTTCTTGAGTAGATCATTACTTATTTGGCATACAACCACTTAGGAAAGAAAGCAGTGTTAATCGAGATTGAAGAGGATTCATTAAGAACTAGTGATGGCAAATTATTCTTAATCTCACTTTTGAAGAGAGCATTATTAGACTCATACCTAAGGGTATGGATTCCAAAGTGGGTCTGAGGTAACTACTTAAGCACACACAGAAAAGAAAAATAAATAAAATATCCTAGGAGAAGAAAAATTAGGATTGAATACTCAAATTAAGGGGAGATGTTAGATAATACATGATGTATTAGTTACTAGGACTGCCATAACAAGATATCACAGATTGGGTGGCTTAAACAACAAAAAAAAAATATATATATATATATATTTAACAATTCTGGAGGCTTGAGACTGGAGATCAAGGTACCAGCAGAGTTGATTTCTTCTGAGGCCTCTCTCCTTGGCTTGTATATGGTCATCTTCTCCTCATGTATTCACATGTTCTCTTACGTTTGTGTTTTAATCTCCTCTTCTTGTAAGGACACCAGTCAGATTGGATTAGGATCCATCCTGATGACCTTTTAACTTAATTATCTATTGTGGGATCTTATCTTAAATACATTAATGTATTTTGTAATGGGGTACTGGGGCTTAGGACTTCAATATGTGAATTTTGGGGAGACATATTCAGTGCATAACACAGTACTGTATAGCATACAGTTCTGTCCAACTGCAAGAAGGGGACCATATGTTTGGTTCTGTAATTCCTTTTTTAAAAAATTTTTTTAGATGTTTATATATTTATTTTGAGAAAGAGACACAGAGTGTGAGTGGAGGAGGGACAGAGAGAGAGACATAGAATCCAAAGTAGGCTCCAGACTCTGAGTTGTCAGCACAGAGCCTGACATAGGGCTCAAACCCATGAACCATGAGGTCATGACCTAGGCCAAAGTTGGAGGCTTAATGAACTGAGCCACCCAGGTGCCCCCAGGTTCTGTAATTCCTAAAAGTGAAAAAAAAAAAAAAGCTGGGGGGATAAAATCACTTACAATATCCACCATACTACCATTCATTTGAGCTAAGACCTAAATGATGACACTGATATAGGAGCTGAGAATTCCAGGAAGAGGGCCCAAAGGCCCAAAGATGGGAAAGAATTTGGCTGGAGTATTTGGCCAGGTCTGGCAAATTCAGTAAGGGATTTTAGATTTTATTCTTTTGGCATGGGAAGGCTTTGGAAAGTTTTAAGTTGGGGGTAACATGATACAATTAATGGTTTAAAAATAATAATTGGCTTCTAAAGAAAGAAGGGGTGTGTGTACAAATGGGCAAGAGTAGCAGCAGTGAGACCAGCAACAATGCTACTCAAAGGGCTAGTCCTCAAAAAGATAAAGATGCATCCCTTCTATCACCAAGAAAGTTTTCTGATGGAAAAAAGACAGTCTGCAGCAAATGGTGTTGGGAAAACTGGACAGCAACAAGCAAAAGAATGAAACTGGACCACTTTGTTACACCATACACTAAAATGAAATCAAAATGGCTAAAAGACCTAAATTTATGACAGGAAAATCCTAGAGGAGAAAACAGGCAGGAACTTCTTTGACCTCAGTCACAGCAACTTCTTACTAGACACATGTCCGGAGGCAAGGGAAATAAATGCAAAAATGAACTACTGAGACCTCCTCAAGATAAAAACCTTCTGCACAGCAAAGGAAGCAATCAACAAAATTAAAAGTTAGCCTACAGAATGGAAGAAGATATTTGCAAATGACTTATTGAATAAAGGGTTAGTATCCAAAATCTTTAAAGAACTTACCAAACTCAACACCCAAAAAACAAATAATCTAGTGAAGAAATGGGCAGAAGACATAAATAGATACTTTCCCAAAGAAGACATCCAGATGGCCAGCAGACACATGAAAAGATGCTCAGCACTGCTCACCATCAGGGAAATACAAATCAAAACCACAATGAAATAACACAGCACACCTGTCAGAATGGCTAAAATGAACAACTCAGGAAACAACAGATGTTGGCAAGGATGTGGAGAAAGGGGAACACTTTTGCACTGTTGGTGGGAATGCAAATTGGTGCAGCCACTCTGGAAAACAGTATGAAGTTCCCTCAAAAAATTAAAAATAGGGGCATCTGGGTGGCTCAGTCGGTTAAGCAGCCGACTTCGGATCAGGTCATGATCTCTCGGTCCGTGAGTTCAAGCCCCGCGTTGGGCTCTGTGCTGACAGCTCAGAGCTTGGAGCCTGTTTCAGATTCTGCGTCTCCCTCTCTCTGACCCTCCCCTGTTCATGCTCCGTCTCTCCCTGTCTCAAAAATAAATAAAATGTTAAAAAAATTTTTTAAAAATTAAAAATAGAATTATCCTATAACTCAGCAATTGCACTACTAAATACTTATCCAAAGGATACAAAAATACTGATTTGAAGGGGCACATGCACCCCAATGTTTGTAGCAGCACTATCAATAATAGCCAAATTATGGAAAGAACCCAAATGTCCATCGACTGATGAATGGATAAAGAAGATGTGGTATCTGTATACAATGGAATACTACTTGTCGATGAGAAAGAATGAAATCTTGCCATTTGCAACAATGTGGTTGGCAGTAGAATGTATGATGCTAAGTGAAACAAGTCAGAGAAAGAAAAATATCATATGATTTCACTTATATGTGGAACTTAAGAAACAAAACAGATGGACATTGGAAAAGGGGAGGAAAAATAAGATTACAAAGAGAGAGTGAGAGGCAAACCATAAGAGACTCTTAAATACAGAAAACTGAGGATTGCTGGAGGGGTGTTGGGTAGGGGGATGGGCTAAATGGGTAATGGGCATTAAGGAGGGCACTTATTAGGAGGAGCACTGGGTGGTATATGTAAGTGACGAATCACTAAATTCTACTC